>NC_089580.1:110088771-110388771 GCF_019320115.1 Miscanthus floridulus | reverse complement strand
GCACACCTTAAGCGAACTTAAATTTAAAATAAACTATGTATATACACACACATTTTTTAATAAATAGCAAACTTATAAATAATAAACAACAGAAAATAAAATGCAAGAAAGAAAAACTTACCTTAGATAACGGGGGCTCCTCCCCCCAAGCTGGGTGTTGCTATGGTCCTTAAGCAAGGTGGGTGGTCAATGTGGAGAAGACCAAACAAGTAGTTCCAATTGTCGTTCTCATGTTGCTGCTATTGCTGGATAGCGGTGAGGCGTTGTCCTGCTTCTTCTTGTCAATGGGTATGCTGGTGCAGAGTGTCCCAAATCTCTTGCTGGCCATCCTTGATGGGGGTGAGTCTGGTGTCAAAATGAGAGTGTTCCATCTGCTGCTCATGATAACCTGTGGGATGGTCATGGTAGCCACGAGCAGAGAAGGACATGCGTCCTCCTTGGTAGCCACTAGAAACCTCCTCATAGGGCTGCTGCTGGTAGTAGTCAAAGTTGCCATCCAACCATTGTGCACTTGAGCCCTAATGCTAGGAACTCTCTGAATGATGTGGATAAGGCTGCTCCCACCCAGAATGTTCAGGTTGGTGCATACAAGAAGATCTCAGCTAGTCCTAGCCTACATGCATAGCATGGTGCACCTAGAAAGGTCCTGCATGATCAAATCCTATGTAGCTGGTGAAGGCGGGTCCTTCTGGAATGGGGTCGTCTCCATGGTACCGAGGCTATGGATTGCAAGTGATCCTTGCAGAGGCACTCCTACGAGGTGCTTCCTCCTTTCTCTGCAAATCAAAGACAAATGAATCTACTACATATAGACCGAGGTTCTGATCTGGTAACGGAAACTCATTTATGTAGTCCATATACATCATGACTATTTTCCCGTCCTTGCCCTTTTTTAACATGTGTGCATGATTAAAATATCCATAATCAATAATCCATTGGGGACTGTCAATGCATGTAATAGAAGCGTTTGCTAGCAAACCCAAATTTCTAGCTATGTGGGTGGCCAAAGAAGTGCACCCAACATCTCCCTTAAGTCCAAGAATTTCTGCCCATTGTGCCATCATGAATTTTACAGGTGAGACCTTCTTTCTTTTAACCATGGCATATAATAACTTCAGTTCATCATTCCTAACTGTGCAGAAGTCATTTCTAGGAAAAAGAGAAAAACCTAGCCATTTGTGCATAAACCACAAAGTAGGGTGGTGAATGTCATTGGTGCGAGGGCAGTAGCAGACAATTTCTTTTGATATCTCCCTCCAAAACTTATTCCTATCAAAGTCTTGTATAGCTAAGTCTACATCAATTGTGCACTGAGCAGGGAATCCTAGAAGCTCACTAAAGTTCTTCCAAGGAAAAGAAAATTCTTTCCCAAAGAACCTAAATGAGACTTCAGAGTCGGTGGTTTGTAAAGTGCATACAAAATCAATAGTCAAAAGCTTGCACCTAGACTCATCTATTTCCCATGCATCCTCCCATCCTATGGCCTTGAAAATGAGTTCAAATTTGGAGTCCATACCTATGGCCTGCAGTAGGGCTGGATTGAAGGTAGGGGTTAGGACGAAATCCTAGTCCTTCAGCTTCTTGTAGATGTTCTTCTCCTTATCATCCTGGAGCTTGAGCTGCTTGTCTTGTAGAAGAACATTCTTCTTTGTGGGGCCTAATTGTGATGATGCTCCAATAGTGGGGGATGGAGGATTGACTTGCATATCACTTGCCCAGGATGAAGAACTTCTTGTTGAATGGGATGATCCCACTCGGGTGAGCTCGCCCTTCACGGTCTTCCACATTTTCCTGCAAAACAAACAAAAAACAACACAACTCGTGGAACGGGGTTAGGGAAATAAAAATGTTAGTGGTTAGCCATCCAAAAGTCAATCGTCCAGGGGGTTAGTTGTCCAAGATTTTCTAATGAATTTTTCTAATCAATAGTTTGGCATGACTTCCACCCTAATTCTTTTTAAGTTCCTCTCTTAATTTGGACAACACTACCACTCTTAAACTCTATTTTCTTGCTCAAAATTCAGCAGCACCTCTTCCACTCTTTCTCAAGATTTTAGCACTACTCTCACACTCAAACTTTCCCACACTCTTTCTTACTCCGACACTTCTCTATTCAAGAGAATTTTAACTATGAAATTTGAAACTGGATTTTTGAACTTGGAATGGTGAAATGCAGTATGTGTGAGTGAGTTGAGTAGCCAAGAGAAGTGGTATTTATAGAGGGGAGAGGGGGAGGCCGCCTGGCCTAGTGGTGGAGCCAGCCGGCCCCACAAGGTGGCCTTCCTAATGCTTCCTTTGCTTCGTGGTTAAGTAGGTGAAGTGCTCCTTTTGGTGGAAAATATCATCTGGATGGTGCAGAGTGAGGGTGCTGGAGATATGGATGTGATGGTGGTGGGCCCCATGTGTTTGTGGATACCGGTAACTGTATTTCTACCGTATACATGTATAAACATGCAATGCAAAAATACTTTTGTGATACTATGAAATATAAGAAGATGAATGATGGTATTTTTATATTTTTATGCCTCCATGGTAAATATTTCTTATGGGGTTTTTAGGTTTCGTAAAAATTATTTATATGGGGCTTGAATTTTTAATATGCCATGATGAGAATTGTTTATTTCATTTTTCTATTGCAAGTTTTAAGAAATAAATATGCCAAAGTAAAAATATAATGCGAAAAGAAAATATGGAAAACTACCGAGTTACTTCCTAGCGAGGGTTTGGAATTTTAAGTCCACCGAACCAGACTTCTTCATTCGGTTTTATTCTTCAGGTGTTTTCATTGGTCCCAAAGATGGAGACCTTGATACTTGCTTCTCAAGACACTCCAAATTGGAGCATTGTTCTGGTTTTGGCTTGAAAGCGAACAACTCTTCCTTTCCGTTAATATGGAATTTAATTTCTCTGGCTCTGACATCAATGTGTGCATTCGTAGTACTTAGGAAGGGTCTCCCAAGTATAAGGGGTGTCTTCATGTCCTCTTGCATGTCATGTACCACAAAATCTATAGGAACAAAAAAGTTTTGTATTTTTATCGGAATATTCTCAATGATTCCTACAGGGTAGCAGACCAATTGGTCGGCTAGTTGCAAACACATTGATGTTGGTATGAGTTTTGAATGGTTGAGCTTATCGAAGACCTTCTTGGGCATGACACTAACACTTGCTCCAAGATCGCATAACGCATTCTCAAAGTTTTGGATCCTGATCGAACAGTCAATAGTGGGGCATCCTGGATCCTTCTTCTTGATTGGTGAAGTGTTTAGGATGGCCACACTACACTCCTCCATTAGCTTGATTACCTCAGTGGTGGGCAGAGGTCTTTTATTGTTGAGGATGTCCCTAAGATACTTTAGGTAGGTAGGTACCTGTATGGCATCTAGCATCAGGATATTGATATATAACTTTTGAATTACCTCTACAAACTTACCAAACTACTCATCCATTTTGGCTTTCCGATTTCTGCGTGGAAACGGTAGGAGGGTCGTGTCATGAAAATTTGTTGTAACTCTCGCTCTTGTGGCCCAACTTCTTCAAATTCATCGTTTCTCTTCTCCTCCTCCTGCACTACCACTGGTGTCTTACCTATCCTTGTCGGATATGGTGGATCACGAGTAGACTTGTGACCTCTTGTGGTTATGGTGTTGACCTTTTCAAGGTTAGTGGCAAAAGGCATAGCAGCAACCAACTGGGCTAATTGTGATTCTATCTTTTTATTATAGCTAAGTTATTTTTTTATGGCGCAAGAAAAACTATCCATTTTAGTATTTATATTTTCTAGAACCTTGTCATTAAAAGCAAGCTTTTTAGAAATACTCTCATTAATCCTAGCTTGTTCTAAGATTAAGTCTCTTAAGGATGGTTGCTTAGGATTAGAAGAATTGTAGTAATTACCTGGATACTTACCTTGGTAAGTTGACCATTGTTGTTGTTTCCATCCTTTTCTCTATTATTGTGGAGCCAAGTTATTGATGACGATGTTTGCATCTTCTTGATATTTAGGAAATTCAATCCTCAAATACTCTCCACATGTCTTTTGAGCATTAAAAGCAACTTGAATGGCCTAATGATCTTTCTTTTAATTGTCTCGTTGTTCGAGCCAATTCAACAATACGTCCATCTTGGTTGATAGTGCACACACCTCTTCTAGTACTTCTTCACTCTTATTGCATGATTGAATATTGCATGATGACCAGCCTTGATTAGAGGTTATCTTCTCCATAAGAGTTTTAGCTTTTCCAAGGGTGAGTGACATAAATGATCCTCTAGTAGTGGCATCGAGTTGTTCATGAGCTTTCTGAGTTAATCCATGGTAAAAACTTTGCATGAGCAACCAATCTTCCATTCCATGATGAGGGCAATCTAAAACATATTTTTGAAAACATTTCCATTCTTCTAGAATGGTCTCTCCTTTCTGCTGTTGGAAGTTTGAAATCTTTCCTCTTAAGGCATTGTCTTGCCTACAGGGAAAAACTTTTCTAGGAAGGCGTTTTAACACTTTGCCCATATATTGATGTTATCCTTGTTGGTGTAGAACCACTACTTCGCCCATCCCACTAGTGAGAATGGAAATAAGCGAAGTAGTATGATGTCTTGAGCAACATCCTTGATGACAACCATGCCACTTATCTCTAGAAAATCTTGAAGATGAGCACTAGAATCTTCATGTGTCTTTCCACTGAATGGGGTAGCATGCACCATGTTAATGAGGCTTGGCTTGAGCTCAAACTCAAGGTTGGTAGTTCTAAGTATTGGTCCAGTGCGAATGTTTTCAGTGCTTGGAGCAGAGAACTCACATAGGGTCTTGTCAGCCATAGCTTCAGAAACTGGTGTTGAGCTTCCTCTTGATTTGGTTGATTCTAATGGATGGAAATTATTGGTAAATAACAACCAATCCTATAATACCCTATATAGGATATGAACAAAGATAAACAAGGGTAAGCCTACTAAAGTAGAGGTGTTATGATTTTATCAATAAGTATTTATTTGGTCAATTCTCTTAGCCATGTGCCCCTCCCCGGCAACGGTGCCAGAAATGCTTGTTGACATTTCTTAGCATCACCCTTAACTAAGTTTTCATCCCTAGCATGATGCTAGAAATGCGTTGTTGGTAAGTATGAGAACACTTGTAAATTATATATATAAGGTATCCGCAAGCGCATAGATAATATACCATTGTAGCATTTCACCCGAGAGTATACCGAGTATCGTTATTTATATTTTATCCACAGGGAGGAGCTATGGGGTTGTGATGGCACAAAAATATTGATAAATATGTATACTTATGATAAAACCACTCTCATGCTATGGTAGGGGTAAGTCAAGTGATAAATAAATGATAAGTGTAAGGTAATGATGGCATTCCAGAGATAGAAATAGATACTCATAAAATGAGATTCGTTAAGAGCAAAAGATTCCTAAGTCATTACTTATCTACTAAGTCTTTTGTACACCCAAGTATATACACTCTCATCTATAGTATAACTAACTTTGGATCTATGCATAAGGAACATTACTAAGGAAGATTAAGAACAAAGCTTGTCTTCCTTCGCAATCACATTCTACGTGCTCTACAAATGGAGAGTGGACTACAAAGGACTCAATGGAAGTGTCACATTCGTGATCTACCACTTGACCTAGAGTGCAAAATGCATTCACAGGCAAACAATATCTAAGCACCATGCTTATATAATGTCGACCACTTAACTCCCTCGAGAACTAAGCTAAGAGCTTTGCGAACATATGCATATATTCAACATCAATCATAACTATATCAAGCATACTACTAGAGCAAACTAGAAAGATAATAAATAGCAACATAATATTGAAGTAGCACAAAGTCTTAAATAAAAAGAAATATAATGACAATACCGTCCTCAAGACGGCAGATCTGGAATCTTGAGCAGTAGCCCAAACTCTACTTGAACCTTGCAAGCTAGCCTATACTAGAACTTTGAAGAATTGGAACTCTATTCTCTTCTCTCTAGAAACCCTAATTTCTAGTCTACTCTTGACTTATGGCAGCATGTTCTGGAGGGGGGGCAGGAGCTAGTTATATAGGCTGGAGCATCAATATTGAGCCCTTAGATCAAACAGACTTGAAACAATGGTGTAGATGCAATCTAGGAGGGGGTGGAAGAACTGATGTCGAAGCAGAGCATGACAGGTGGGCCTAGGGGGCCAGGCGGCCTATAGGTGGGGCCCCTCCTGCCCTCTACTTCAGTGGCGTGTCTTCTGGTGTCCTTTGGAACCTTCTAAAGCAGTTTTCATGATGGATAAGCGTGATTTAATTTGTTGTTTTGATCCCCCTTGATGATTTACTGGATAAACCCTGTTGAACACACAGATTCACCAAAACTCATGGAAATTGTCAATTTAAACACCTATGTCTATGTTTGTGATCCTTTTCATGCATTTATTCATGTTATGTTGATAGTTTATGATGGATGATAACTACCGTCAACATAGCTCTCATGGTCAAGAAGCAGATCACATCCCTTGACTATGAGGGTTGCAAGATGGAAGGTAGAGAACCTCATTGAGGGTGAAGTTTTGCGATGTGCTGCGTCGTTCTTTAGATTCCATAATCTTTATACCTCGAAGGATCTATTGCTTTATATGTGCAAACCGCTGTATGATACAGATTTGTTATCGCGTAAACCTCAATGGAAAATATGTAAAGTACTACCTAAGTATTTAATTTGGGTCAAATCTTGATAGCCGAGTCTCATCGGCTCAAAATAGCTGACACCTAGAGTATCACGTTTAGAACAAAAAATAACAATAAAAGACATAGTATCAAAAGTGATATTCAAATAGTAGATTATTTACTTATAACTTATAAGACCCTAGATATAATCTATGGTCCTAAGAAAACATTGTTTACAACATCTTGTGCATGGATGGTCACTGCAATGGCCTTGGCAGCATTAGTGAAGTCTCCAATCAGGTCCTCTTGTCTTCCAGCCGATCAACGTTTGGAAAACTAGGTTCTAGGTGATGGAGCTCATGCCCTGAACGCAAGTGCACTGCAGCAAGAGCAGCTCCAGCACCATAGCGGACGCCATGAGTTGCCACTTCTCTAGCATGAACCAAGATATCCTATAGACGATCTTCAAGAGAAACACCCATGGCGTTGACTGCTGCAACTGCGCCAAGTGCTGCACGTCAGAGGGTCTCATGGCAATTCTCTAGGTCGATCTCCCAGTGACGAGCCACCTTGATCTCGCGACAAGAAGCAGCCAATTGTTCCTCAAGATCTAATGAAAATGAAGGGTTATCGGATAAAGTTGCGAATATAAAAGCAAAGAATCTTCAAAGAAAATTTACCTGCTGCCCTAGCATGAGCTTCATCAGCCCTCATCTGAGCAACATTGGTCTCTTCTTCAGATGCAGAGGGGGCTATTTTAACGGCATCGAGACATTGCTCGAGCTGACCTACCTCAAGTGTGGCTTTAGAATATAGTTTTCTAGCCTCCCTCCTTTCACGGATAAGATTCTGGATATCCTAACTCGACTTAGAGGATGAAGATGAAGATACCATGGACCCAGCAAGATGTACAATCCATTGTTGTCCAACCACCATCAGAGTTGGCCGATGTACCACAGCATGAGAGGTAGCCCTGCATATTCAAAGGATTAATGCAAGGTGGCCATAGAGATAAGAAATCATTCCCTCTCACCCTAGGCAATGAAGAGGGACACGAAGGCAGATCCATGGCTTCTGGAGTTTCCTCCCTTGGACGCTTGCCATGAGCCATTGTTCAGAAGAAGACTAGAAGGAGAAAATGAAGAAGAAAAGATATGTGTCATAGCACAACAAATGAACACAAGCAGTATTCCTTCTACTCCGCCTTGCCTCCAAATTTTTATAGCCCTAGGGGACAGTGGGTTCATTGAAAATTTGGGGGCATGTGTTCACACCAAAATTTATTTCAAAATTTGGGGGCATGTGTTCACACCAAAATCTTGGAAGATGCACAGGAAGCCCAAAACTAAGGGAAGCGTGTGTGAGTGTTGAATGTCGTACCAACTTCCAACACCGTCCCCACCACTTATTACGGTGGGAACCATTGTATACCTTGTCTTCCCTGATGCGTGCTCCCTAGATAACGCATCTTAACTACACTGAGTCTGGGTGCATCTTCATGGCTGGTGTATTTAAGTGAGTGAGTGTTGAATGTCCCAACTTTGATTCCAATACCATCCCCACTACTTATTATACTAGGAACCATCGTATACCTCGTCTTCCCTGATGCGTGCTCCATAGATCATGCATCTTAACTACACTGAGTCTGGGTGCATCTTCAACGCTAGCCTATTTAAGACAGCTTTGGGTGCACTGAGTCTCTTGCCCCTCCCCTCCCTCCAAATCCCTTAGCATTAGACTAAGAGAGTAGCAACTCTTTTTGTCCATCATGGTTCATGGCATACTTCGACGGCTCTGCCATTGCTGGGAGAAGGCTTTCAAGATCAGGTTCTATAGTGGCCTACTGGTGGCCATTCATCTTAGGTGTTAAACAAAGTTCCACGAAGAGATGGGGAAGAACAATACCATCTTCGGTGGCCCGAGTCACCGATGACAAGGTAGCTAGGCTCGTTGATGGTCGGTTTTGTAACCGCGTCTATTGTTATTGTAGAGATTAGTACCTTTATTATGCAACATCAGCTAACGAACTTTGTCATGTTAGTGTCCATTGTTATTGTAAAAAGTACATTGTGTGTTTAGTAAGCTACTAAGGCCTAGCTGAATTAGGATCAACATTGTACAATTATGTCACCGTCGGATATAAGTGTCGTTGAAAAAATTGTATCACCGCCGCTATTCGCCATTAGGTGCTAACATCTTATTGCTGTAACCTGCAAAAATAATGTTCATAATATTTTGTTCCTTTCCAACATTCAATTTCCATATGACACGCCAGTCGTTAGGTGCTACGTACCATCTTCTTTAAGACCCAATCACCACTGTCGGTAGCCTTCACTGCCGACATCGTCAAAATTTGCAAGCCAGGGCGAGACTCCCACGTGTTTTTAGATTTTTTGGCATGTTTGTAGTAGCTTACAAAGACCGCTACCCACCCAGCCACCACCCTATTCGTCTCCTCCTCAAGTGCTGCTATTCCTCACCTACTCATCGGTGTGCAAGCCACCACTCACCGCTGACAAGCTAGTGCTCCACATCGGTATGCCTCACCGACACGCCTGCATAGATCCACTGGTGACCAGGCTGGTACTCATCAATGCCATGGCCGCTCGAGCTCACTGCCACAAGGTCCAAAGGCAAGGGTAATGCTTTCTCGCACTTCCCTTATCCATGATTCTTGGCTTTTTATTCCCCTCTTATCTCATCTAAGTATGAATCAAGCTTCCATCTGATCATTATGGAGCTCATGAGCACATCCCCATAGGTGCTCCTACTCTGATTCAGGTGACAACAGTGCCGCTTCCATTGCTGGCCCTGCTGCACCACATCCTAGTGAAGATGAAGGAGGAGGCCACCAACAACAGGAACAAAGTAGACATCCTCATAGACCCGCCTCACCACCCGCATCTTGTGTAGCTGCAAGTGTGTGTCGCTCCTGGTACTACCTCATCTCTGAATCCGAGCACCGCAAGGAGCTGCCCTAGTTTGTCGTCAGATTCATGTATGGCAACTGGAAAGGCAAACATTGATTCGCCAGCTTCACTAGTGAATACCCCTCCTTTTCCTTCTTGCCCTTCCTCATTCAGGATTTAGTCATCTCCGATTGCTATAGAGGCCTCTTCCTCTGCTAGTGGGTTGGGCTTTGCTATATTGTCTGCAATCCGGTGACTAGCAAATCAGTTGTACTATCGCATAGCAGCCTTTGTTATGGTTCAACTCACTTGGGGTTTGATTCCACAATCTCCACGCACTTCCATGTGGTAGAACTGTGGGCAAGGTCACCTAGGGTGTTAGTTGTTAGCATCTACTCATCCAAAACTAGAGCATGGATGTGTAAAGAATCTGAATAGGGAGAGGATATTCTAGTATGCAAAATTTTAGGAATTGTGTTTCTTAATGGTTTTATGCACATGCTGGAGGTGTCCCACATAGTTGCTATCAATATGGAGGGAAAGACATAGAGGAAAATTCTTAGGCCACCAGGTCCTGCATTGTCCATCCATGGAGATTAGGGTCAATTGTGTCTATGTATTGCTAATATTTTCAATACGTCTGACCTTTCAATCTGGATCCTTGAAGACTATGGTACTAGTAAATGGACATTGAAGCATATGGTGAACACGCTGTAGCTATTTGGACTGAACAATATTAGACTCGATTCCAAGGCTACCAATGTGGACTATAGAGTGATTGTAGTTCACCTAGAATGGAATTTGATTTTCCTTGTTGGGGAGGATAGAACACTTATGGCATATGACATGAGCCATAGAATAGTTCATGTCCTCCCTACCTAGGTAGTCCACTATCCTAAAAGTACCTAGAGTATTTATTTGAACAGACCTCACCATCTGCCTTATGTTCCCTTATTCATGGAGTCATTAGCAGAGCAGTAAAGGTGCATATGTTGTATTTTATTGTTAGGACATGTCTTTATTCAGGTAGGGAGTTGTTTTGAGTCTATATATAGTCCAATTTTGGCTTGGTAACTAAGCCAATGGTATGTTAAATATTATTAATTCTGTTGGTTTGTATTGTGCAGGTTTTGGAGTATTAGTGCTTTTGAACAATTTTCTTGCAATGGCTATGGGAGGAAGAAGAGGGGTTCTATGCTGCATTGGCTGCCAAGCTGATCAAGGAGTGTCAATCTTAAGGAGCAGAGCACATCTACCTTATGTAAGTCTATAGAGAGCAGAACCTTTATTATGCTATCTATGTACCGCTTGTGTTAATTCATCAGTTGACACAGTTGTTATGTTAGTGTCGAGCATTGTTATTATAACAAGTACTCTTCATTGTAGACATGATGAATGATGTGCAATGATTATATCTGTATGGTGTGTGTTCAGTAAGTTATTAAGGCCTAGCTGAATTAGTAAATAAATTGTGAAAACCGGATGCAATTCTATCACTGTCGGATGAAAGGGCCGTTGGTTGTTTTGTCATCACCATCGCACCACTCGCCTTTGGTGAAGTAGACGGCCATCACCACCGCTATTCGTCCATTATGGTCGGGTTCAATAGTGCATCACCACCGAATCGTTTAGTAACTCGACACCGACTAAAGGATCATCACGAGCGGATCATACTACAACGTGACGGTGACCATGCCCTATGACCAAATGGTTCATACGCTAAAGTGACGGTGATGTTCGCCTCAACACAGGTGGGTCATGCTCCAATGTGATGGAATAAGGATTTGATCACGGACGGATCATAAGCCATGCAGTGGTGTTAGTGCATACCCACACACGTGGGTCGTGTTTCAATGCGATGAAAGTAAGGACCTTATCATGGATGGATGATAAGCCAATACGGTAGTGTAGTGTACACTCTAGTCGGTCTCAGATACCGACGGTAATGGTTATGAGTATCACTGCCGACAGCTTACTACCGAGGCTAAAATTGGACTACAATGTGGGTTACAAAGTGGCTATGAAAGGTATGAGTGTAGTACTGATACCAAATCATCAAAACAAATAATAATAATATTGGCTCGAATGTGGCCAAGTCAAGGGGCTTAACATGGAGGATCACATAGCAACTATGCCAACCGGACCATGGAAGATCTGCATCCGTGTCTTCTCCTTGCCAACATTGGCCTCCTAGTAGAAATTATACTTCAATCTAACGAGGTCTGATATCAAGTCTACCCATATAGACATGTGGTTGTATGTAATATTTCACTAGGCGAGAGGGACTATGAATAGGTCCTCATGTGACCGAGGCGAGTATCTCCCAACAAGAACCCTCACTAGGCAAACCTGCCAAGGTAACTTGTACCACACAAATTGTCCTTCACTCGCCCCCTATTGGAGTTTAGTCTAGTTTTACCAATTTTAGGTTCCATAATTATTATCCTCAAATTCATAAAGCTCATATCATATCATGGTAACTATTTACCATATCATCATTATTCATATTATCATAGTCAAGCTCATAATTTATTATAATTTCATTAATTCACAATGAGGATTTAAGTGTTATTAGTTTAGTTTATTAATTGGTGCAGAAGAAGGGTGGAGGGTTTATGGTGGAGGCTATCAAAATGTAGTGGTGGTGGTAGGGAGGTGGTTAAGGGATGGCATGTAAGGTGGAGAGTCAGGGGTATGTGGGTGTTAGGACTTGCCTCCAATCACTGACAATTATATTCTCGTCCAATTCCTATATCTTCTGTTCCTATCTTTTGGACTCCATCGGGTTCTGTTCGCGTCTTCTATCCTACACGGTCTAGCATCGACAGGCAAGAAACAAAAACAAGGAAAATAATAAGCATAAACAATCAAGTGAAGGAAAACAATCCTAGGTGGGTTGGTCCTATTGGGTTATTGGTTGTTATCTATGGTTATCATTATTATGTCATTTTGAAGTAAAGTCTGGATGAAGGAATTTCATCCATAAGGTATGGCTCCTATGGGTTAGGTTAAGGGGGGTGGTTAGTCTGATGGAAAACCAAACCACATTATTATATTTTACTATTATGTGAACCTAAAAGAGAAAGCCTGACCAAGTCATTATAGATAACTTGTCTAACTTCTATAGGTCCACCGGGGTTAGTGACACATACGCACATGCATATGTATGTGCCTCGGGTTAGTTAGGTTAGAGAAAGGGCGGAAGATAAAGTTAGCCATACATAGGCGTATACTCGTGTATCGGGCATATCCATGTATGTTTAGGTATCTATTCATTTTAGGTGACTGGGTATGGATATATTTTTGATTATGTGTCATGGTACAAATGCATACGCGAATATACGGGGTTAACTACTACTATGGTGATGGCTACCACTACGGCTAGTATTTAAATTAAATACAAGAAAGGAAAGCAATCAAACTAGAATTTAAATGGGCACCAAATAATAGAACAAAAGGAATGAGTAAGTAGATCTTGATTTTAGAAGAATTTTGATGGTGGAATCAAGTAATTTGGAGTTAGGGTGGAAAAGATATGAGTTATTGAAGATTTAATATGAAAAAGATATGTGGAATATAAGCTTGGGAATTATTTTTGGAAATTAGATAAATGAAGATGAGATGGAAATTATTGGGTAGGATCTAAAGTGTACCTAGTTTATTTAGGAATTTTTTGGGAATTTTTCTATGCATGGAAATGGGTTTTGTAGCCTTTTGTGTACACTGCTTGGGTGTACACAGCAATTTCCCTCGGGTTCAGTGGCCGACGTGCGGGGCCAGCACGGCGGGGTTAGCTTGGTCGCACGATGCTGTGCGTTGGGTGCAGCACTGTGTTGTGGACTCGCTCCTCTCTCTCTCTGAGTTCATGTGAACTGGGTCCATGGGTGAAGAGAAGAGGGGAGGGAGACGCCGTTTGGCTCTGGGGCCACGTAATAGAGGTAGACAGAGGGAGACAGAGGGGGACGGAGGTGGGATGGCAGCGAGACAGCATGGTAAGGAAGGAGAGCAGTGGCCCTGGGCTTGCTAGAATTGACATCACCGGCAGTGTCCTTGGCCAGAGTTTGATACGATGGAGTGGCCGGTGCTCTCGAGACTATTTTGCAGCTTCTGGGGTAGTGGATGGTGATGGTGGGTGTGCAGAGTGGCAGCGGCAGCTTGCCAAAGCAGCAGTGGCAGTGTGGTGATGGGCTTAGGCTTGTGTGGGGCATTTGGGCATCCATTGGTGCAGGTGGCACGACAGTGGTAGGTATGCATAGTGTGCGTAGTGCTTGCAGCGAGGCCCTATCATGGCTCACCAACGATGGGCAATCACGAGGGTGGCACGGCGGTGGGTGCTCTACATGGCCAGAGTATCACAGAGGGCTAGGGTAGACTAGGAGTGGTGGAGGAGGTAGAGAATGGGTTGGCGAGCGTCCTAACTAACCTAATCGGGCTATGGTGCATTGGAGGAGGGAGGCGAGCAGAGCTTGATTTCATGGCGGCCAGATTGGGGAAACCAAGTTAGAGCTTGGAAGAAGGGGAGGGAGTGGAGAATAGGAGGGAGATACTGTGTTCTAGACCTACATGGAGCTTGCTATGGTGATGGTTGAAGCCAGGGAGCACTTGTCGGGCCTATTTATAGGCGGCGGAGGTCGGTTCGCCGATGAGATATTTCTTGCCGCGCATCTAGGTTTCGTGGGTGCCAATCCTTCATTGAAGCTCGTGTCCAAGCTACAAAGGCAGTGGTGCAAAGTGCATGCTTATCTGTTGCTCGGTTGGGGTGAGTTGGAGCCAAAGCGTAGCCATGGCGGCATGGCTAGCTTGCTTGAGTGTTGTCGTGTGGCGGAGTGAATAAGGGCGGCAAGGTCTCGTGGGTCCACAGTGTCCTTGTGCTTATCCGCTTCGCTAGGCTAAGGCGGTAACAGTAAGCCCGAGGAGACGAAGGTCGACGGCGTGGGTGATGCGGTATTCTCGTCGTTCACCTAGAGGTAGATGACTATGCTGACGAGCAGGGCCATGGTGTCAATGGCATGGAGAAGAGGGAAGGAAGGCGGGCTATGTCCTGCTGGGCGGTGCTGAGTGAGTGAGTTGGCCCATCATGGGAAGCAGAGGCGAAAGAGGCGAGAGCATGCGCGTGGGCTCGGGCTGGCGATGGCCCAGTGCAGGAGAGGCGGGGAGGAGATGGGCTTTGGCCATGGGCCAGAAGGAGGGAGGGATGGAGAATGAGCCTGAGGTGCCTTTCCCATTTATAAATTCCCTTTTCAAATTGCAGTAAATAAACTATGCACATTTGAATGAATTTCAAGTGGATTTCAAGGTAATTTGATGGGTGGGTGTTTGGGGTAATTCAAGGGGAGGTCAAGGAATGTTATGCAAGGAAAATGTCAAGGAGATTATGTAGTGCCAAATAAATTATAGACCAAACAATTCATACAAGCATAAAATCACAAGCATTTAACATTCAAGCACTCAAGCAATTTCAACAATCTATCCTAAATGCATATGGTGGATTTTTATGCAAGGGCTTTTAGAAAACATTTTATTTAAAATGGGTTTTGTGGAAAATAAACTAATCAAGCTTTAATTTGTTGTAAAGTTTTAAAAAATCAACTTTTTAGTGGTTTTTATTATGATGCAAAAACAAAGGTGTTACATGGCATTAGGTTGTGTTCGTGTTGGACTTGGAGATCTCACAAAAGTTCCCATGTCAAATGCTTGAGCTCAAACCGGGATTCGCCATATATCCTAGTGAATACACACAACTTTTTATCCTCCCCTTTGACCTCCATGTCAGTATGATTTGTTGAACTATTCTGAATCACCACATTGACTCATCTCCCCCGCAACACTGCAATCCCCCCCTTTCCTACACCATACACCACCACCAAATTTCCCATTTGCAACTCTTGCTTGAACGCCAACATCCGCCTCTCATCTAGCCATGTCTTGGACAACAAGAGGATGTCCACTTGTTCGGACTTCTAAAAATTTAGAAGCCCCTGAACTGCTAGGTTCTTGCCGAGGCCCCGGTAGTTCCACGCTGCTATCTTTGTTGGGACTTGCAGGACCAGTTTGTGGGCCCTACCAACACAAGGTTGTCTTGATCAGCCTCCACCATGCGCTTGATCGTCATCCTTCCTCGCCTTTTTCTATGCTTCCAACACCGACCGAGAAGAAGCCTCACAACTGCGTTTCTTCTCCATCTATTTTGGCTCCATGGTGAGGGAAACATTTCCCTCCGAGCTAATAGGCCTTTTTGATCCCTCTTCACACACCTCCCCTTTGGAGCTATCTTCTTCGAGTCAGTCAAGGTCTCTTGATTTAGCACCTTTTCCTACCCTGGTCAATAAAGCTTCTGCCTCTAATAAGCATGTCATGCAAACTTCACTCTTGAGGACATGCTCATCATCACTGGCCTTGCCCCCGCTAGCACACCACAAGACTATAACCTAACACTAGAGGAGGATGACCTCTATGTGTTTGCCTCGTTAATAGAGAAGATTAGTGAAGAACATAGTGAGCACCAAACCTATGCTCGTGCTATGCTCTAAATTTGTTAGAGGTATTGTTGTAGTGGTTCAATGGCGGTAGCATATATATGCCCTATTTAGGACAATGACTGCGACACCTTGCTTTCCTCACCTACTAACCTTTGCCATGCTAAGGCTATGATCGAGGGGTGGTGAGCTCCTAGAGTCCATCTTCACAATTTCCTACAAGGCTTACTCTTGACAAGTGCAATGAAAAATTTAGTGTCACGTTGTGTTTCAGCCGTGCCCATGTCAACCACAAGGCCTAGCCCATGTCACACCCAATTTTAAAGATAAAATCGGATGTAAAATCTTATGTGCGTCCAGAGATCAGTCACACACATAAGCCAACAAATTATGAATAGTATCATCACAAGTGTTTATTACATCACGAATAAGATAGAGTCTTCACATAAATGTAGCAGAAGTATAAAGAAAAGATCTATCACGGAAGCTCCATATCACAGGGATGTCAACTGGTTGACCACAAGTCTAGAAATCCTCAGGGAAATCATCATTACCATAGCCATTTGTTACCCATCCGGGATTTTTATCCAAATAGTGAAAATAAACAAGAGTAAGTACATGTCGTACTCAACAAGTGTAACATGGGGTTCATGAGGCTCAAAAGGCTTGACATAGGTTTAACAACGTGTAGCTTTTAGTTGTCACAATTTTAGCTTAATAGTAGCAACAAGTTGTTTCCATTCCCATTGCAAAACACATGATCAATGTAAACATGAGTAATGAATAGCATAAACAAATATTTCTTAGTGTTCTTCTATTCCATAAGAGTTCTAAGTCCGCTCATGACTGTGAGCACGGCTGATATACCAGTTTTACACTCTATAGAGGTTGTACACTTTCACTGTGAGTCGTGATACCCATATGCCTGGGTTAATTACTCCCAAAACACTTCCAAGGTGAGCAGGTAGGGGTCACTATGAAGCCTTTCAAAGGTTCATCTAACAAGTTAGGGCCATTAGATTCACTCGGCAAATAGATGTAGGAACCCCCTTGTCGAATGGCATAATTCCATCGTGGCTATACACATAAGAGTAGAGGCTGTCATATACCCGATTCATCAAGCCATTCTTACACCAATGAAGGTAACCAATAACAAGCTAGAAAAGGTCCTCACACTAAGCTAAAGCTAGAGCCATATAGCCCTCACTGCTGTACTATAAGTCCTGGATGATCACTTACAGATAAGTCCTTAGGGAGAGGAATCTGAAGCATTTAGAAAGTAGCTAAACACTCCAGCCCCCTGTTTCCAAGTTGCTAAAAAGTCATATTTTAATGTTTATTGCATACACCACTACTCAAGTTATAAGATCATGGTTTAATTGAGCACTAGCAAAGCTACCCAATGCATATCCCGTAGGTGACAAGGTATAAGTTCAATTCTAGGGAATCCCTATCAAGGCGACACATGCAACTTGAATTTAATGTATTAAAGTGAATAGGAAACAAGGATGATTCCATTTTATACTTGCCTTGAGCAAAGTACTCCTGCTAATCCAGCATGTCAAAGTAATACTCTTGGTCTCCCACGAATTGCTCACCGTCTATACTCGATAATCATATCAACAAGCATCCAGAAGCAATCATGCATAGCAAACAAAAGCTATAGATTAGAATGGTACACTAACAGCATAAAATCAAGATGAAAAATTTGGAAAATGAATCTACGTCTTGCTACAAACACACAGACGCAAAGATCACAAAAATCAGCGCTAAAACAAAGTAGTTATGAATTAAACAAGATTTCCTTTAGTAAAATAATAGATTAAATCTAACCTTGAATTGTAAATGTTGAAAACCTACATAACAGTAGCATGAACATGTAGATTATGGAATTACAAATCTAACGCAAGTTGAACAGATCAAATCAGAGTTAAAATAGAGATTTTATGGCTAAAACAAAATGAGTGGCAAAACTGTAAATAGGTGAAAATGTAATTTAGATCTAACCAAAACAAAGTACGCTTTCAAAAGAAAAAAACAAAATCTAGAAAGATGCTATGGACTGTGGGTTAAGACTTAAATACTATAAGGGCTCTTTTGCAAAACTACAAGACGAAGGGGTATCCTTGATCTTGGGCCGTCAGTTAGATTCGGGCGGCTACGATTGAAAAGAAGGGAGAGAGAGAAGATTGGCCGGCCGGTGGCGAGGTGTCTACGGTGGTGCCATGGCTAGAGCGGGTGATGTGAGTGGTTCTCGGTGTACGGTCCACCATTTGATGAACCAGAGACATGGGGAGAAAGAGGGGGCGACGGCGGACTCACCTAGGGTTTCCTCGGCGGCGGGGAGGGAACAGGACGGGTGCGAGGCTCAACAAGGTGGGTGGTGGCTCTCCAAGCTTACGATGGTGCTGATTTAGGGCATGGGGTGGCTACAACTTACTTCCAATGCTGGGTGAGGATGTGACGTAGGTACGGCATCGGATTTTAAGAGGCACAGAGGCTTGGGGGTCACGGCAAGGGCGACGTAGAGGAGGCGGATACGACTCGGCGGTGACAGAGATGGTGTTTGGCTTGGACACGACGTGAGGAAGGAGACTCTAACACGGTGGCCCCACCTACCAGCAAGAGAAAGGAGAGGAGGAGTGCAGCAATCGGTTGGGCCGCAGCTAGGAGCAGGCCACGCGGACGGAGTGAGCCGGCCGACACAGAAACTAGAATGGGCCATCTTGCTGGGCTTTGGCTCAAGCAGGGAGGAGAGGGGAAAGGCCAAGCGGACAGCTAGGCCAGTAGAGAAACAAGGCCGGTTGGGCCAAAAGAGAGGAAGAGTGAGGGAGGAAGACTTTGTCTTTTCTTTTTATTTTCAAAACTTTTTCTAAAGAAATTTTTAATGGATTTTGAATTTGAATCAAACCAAGCATCACAAAAACCCCAATGCAGTAGCATGAATGCACAATCATGTATGTTGACCTATATTTGATTTTAATTTCAGTAAAATTATTATTTTCCTAAATTCAAATGCCCACAAAAATGAATAATAAATCAATTTCTCCTATTTCAAAATTATTGCAAATTTTAGGGTGTTACAATTCTACCCCCCTTAAAATGAATCTCGTCCTCGAGATTCAAATGATGCTTACTCAAATGATTGTGGGTATGTTTTCCTTATATCCTCTTCTCTTTCTCAAGTAGCCTCATCTTCTATATACCGATTCCACTGAACCTTACACATCTTTATAACTCAGCTCCTTGTAACTCTTTCTGTCGTATCCAAATTCCTTACTGGAAACTCCTCATAAGTGAGATCTTCGTTAACTATAAGCTCTTCTAATGGTATCTGCTCCTCAGGTACACGCAAACACTTCTTTAATTGAGACACATGGAACATATCATGTACACCTAACAAACTCTCAGGCAATTCCAACTGATAAGCTACTTCACCACGTCTCTCTAAAATCTTGAAAGGCGCAATATACCTTGGTGCTAACTTTCCTTTCATGTTAAACCTTCTCACACTTCTCATAGGTGACACCTTCAAGTAAACATAATCCCCTACTTCGAAACCAATTCTCTTCTCCTAGTGTCGGCATAACCCTTCTGTCGAGACTGAGCCACTCTCAAGTTATCTCTGATCATCCTTACTTGCTCTTCTGTGTCTCTTAAAACATATGGTCCAAACACTTGAGTTTCTCCTATTTGATTCCAAAACAACGGGGTTCTACACTTTAGTCCATACAAAGCTTCGAAAGGTGCCATATTGAGACTCTTCTGATAATAGATGTTATATGAGAACTCCGCATAAGGCAAACTCTTGTCCCAACTTGTACCGTATTGTAATGCACAAGCTCTCAACATATCCTCTAATATCTGATTAATCCTCTTAGTTTGCCCATCTATCTGAGGATGATATGCTATACTAAAATTCAACTTTGTTCCCAATGAACTATGTACTTGCTGCCAAAAATGAGATGTAAATTGAGTACCTCAGTCAGACACAATTTTCTTGGGAAATCCATGTAGACACACTATTCTTTCCATATATAATTGGGCTAACCTCGGTCCATTATAAGTAGTCTTGACCGGTATAAAGTGAGCTACTTTAGTTAACCGATCCACTATCGCCCATATTGAATCGTAACCTCTCTGAGTACGTGGTAACCCCGCAATGAAATCCATACCAACTTCTTTCCACTTCCACTCAGGTATCTTCATTGGTTGTAATAACCCTGCAGGTCTTTGATGTTCAGCTTTGACTCTCTGACATGTATTACATAAAGCAACATACTCAGCAACATCTCTCTTCAATCCATACCACCAATACTTCTCCTTCATATCCAAATACATCTTGGTACTTCTAGGATGAATAGAGTAGGTAGACTCATGTGTCTCATGAAGAATTGTCTCTCGTATAGTCTTATTCTCAGGCACACATAGTCTTTTCCCAAACCAAAGGGTTCCATTATCATCCATATGGAATCCTGGTGCCTTGCCAATCACTATGTTCTCTGCTATCTCTTTCAACTTCATGTCCTGTAACTGGCCCTTACATATTTCTTGCTCCAATTTAAGCTCCAACACCAACTCCATTGTATTAGTGACAAAGCCTAAATTTAGTAACTCAAATTTAGCACACAACTCACTAGACATCAGTGCCACTTGCACCTCATTGGCATAACTCTTCCTGCTAAGAGCATCGGCAACAACATTCGCCTTTCTAGGATGATAGTGTACATCCAGATCATAATCTTTGATCAACTCCAACCATTGATGTTGTCTCATATTCAGATCCATCTAAGTGAAAATGTATTTTAGACTCTTGTGATCAGTATAGATGTCACTCTTGTGTCCAATAAGATAGTGCCTCCAAATCTTCAGAGCATGAACCACTGCTGCTAACTCCAAGTCATGAGTAGGATAGTTTAGCTCATGCTTTCTCAACTATCGAGATGCATAAGCTACATCTCTGCCTTCTTGCATAAGAACACATTCAAGACCTTGACGAGATGCATCATAATAGATCAAAAAGCTCTTGCTTAGATCTGGCAAAACCAATACTGGGGCAGTAGTCAACCTCTTCTTCAATTCTTCAAAGTTAGCCTAGCACTTCTCGAACCACACAAACTTAGCATTTTACTCCAACAAAGCTGTCATAGGCTTGGCAAGTTTAGAGAAACCTTCTATGAACCTTCTATAGTATCCAACCAATCCCAAGAAACTTTGAATCTCTCCCACATCAGTTGGTGGTTTCTAGTTCAATACATCTTTCACCTTGTTTGGATCTACTGCGATTCCCCATTAGAGACAACATGGCCTAGGAAAGAAACTTCCTTCAACCAGAATAAACACTTGCTTTGCTTAGCATACAACTTGTGTTCTTTGAGCTTTTGCAGGACCAACCTCAGATGTTCAGCACGCTCTTCTTCCATTTTGGAGAATACCAATATATCATCGATGAATACCACCACAAACTTATCCAAAAACTCTATGAACACCTTTTTCATCAAGTACATAAAGTATGCAGGTGCATTGGTCAAACCAAAGGACATAACGGTGTACTCATACAAACCATACCTCATAGTAAAAGCTATCTTGGGTATGTCAGTTGCACGAATCTTCAACTGATGGTAACCAGAACAAAGATCAATCTTAGAGAAAACACAAGCACCTCTCAACTGATCAAACAAATCATCAATTCTAGGCAACAGATACTTGTTCTTGATAGTAACCTCATTGAGTGACCGATAATCAACACACATCCTCTGAGTACCATCCTTCTTGTCAACAAATATAACCGGTGCTCCCCAAGGTGACGAACTAGGATGAATGAAACCTTTCTCCTGTAACTCCTTTATTTGTTTCTTAAGTTCCTCTAGTTCATTAACCCCCATTCTATATGGACGCTTAGCTATAGGTGCAGTTCTAGGTAATAATTCAATAATAAACTCAATGTCATGGTCAGGTGGCATACCTGGCAAGTCATCGGGGAACACATCTAGAAACTCATCTACCACTGGGTCCTCCTTGTTGACGTTATCATCAAGCTGGTTTACTATGGCTGTCGGCTGCTTCTGCACTACTGAAAGGTCGTAATGGCTAGAGGGGGTGAATAGCCTACTAAAAATTTCTACAACAACACTGAACAAACCAGTTAGACAATTATGAGGCGAAGCAAGTGTTGCGCTAGCCTACTAAAGATGCAAGCCACCTACCACAATTCATGTTTATATAGTTTCTATCCACACAATAGCTATGACACTACACTAAGTTAGTGTGCTCTCAAAAGCTAACTAAAGAGCCACACTAACCAAACTAACAAGCTCTCACAACTAGCTACACTAAAGAGATTGACAACTAGTTTGTGGTAATATAAAGAGAGTGAGCAATTTATTTATACCGCCATGTCGAAGAAGGAGCCAATCAATCACAAGAATGAATACCAATGAAGACCAGTCACCTCGGAATCAGATGATGAACATAATGTTTTTTTTACCGAGGTTCACTTGCTTGTTAGCAAGCTACTCCTCGTAACCCTCAATAGGGTGCCACACAACCAACACAAGATGAGGATCACACAAGCCACGAGCAATTCACTAGAGTACCTTTTGCCTCTCCACCAAGGAAAGGTCAAGAACCCCTCACAACCGCCATGATTGGAGCCGAAGACAATCACCACCCTCCGTTCGACGATCCTCGCTGCTCCAAGCCATCTAGGTGGTGGTAACCACCAAGAGTAACAAGCGAATCCCGTAGCAAAACAAGAACACCAAGTGCCTCTAGATGCAAACACTCAAGCAATGCACTTGGATTCTCTCCCAATCTCACAAAAATGATGAATCAATGACAAAGATGAGTGGGAGGGCTTTGGCTAAGCTCACAAGGTTGCTATGTCAATGTAAAATGGCCAAGAGAGTGAGCTTGAGCTGGCCATGGGGCTTAAATAGAAGCCCCCATGAAATAGATCCGTTGTACTCCTTCACTGGGCACAACACGGGGTGATCGGACGCTTCGGTCATATTGACCGGACGCTGCACCTCAGCGTCCGGTCACGTGATGCGTGCCACATGTCCCCCCTCTTCAAACACTGAGCGCTCAATCTCAACGGTCAAGTCATGACCGGACGCACTGCTACGAAGTCACCGGACGCTGGACCTTAGCATCCGGTCATTTCCAGTAAGCATCCAGAGATGATTTTTCATGACCGGACATGTCTGATCATGCTCGACCAGACTCACCCAGCGTCCGATCACTTGGTGTTTCCCCTATGCATGACCATGTCAGTATGACCAAACGCAGCCCACCAGTGTCCGGTCGTTTTAGCGCCAGCGTTCGATCGATGACCGACGCTGCGCTTCTTCTGCTGCTACTGATCGGACGCGCCAGTCCTTCAGAGACCAGCGTCTGGTCACTTACAGTGACCATGTTCACCTAAGTTTACGGCATTGGTGGCACCGTTGGACTGTCCGCACTCTACGGGCGGACACTCTACCGGTGAAGTATCTTAACCCTTGCTCAAATGTGCCAACCACCAAGTGTATCACCTTGTGCACATGTGTTAGCATATTTTCACAAACATTTTCAAGGGTGTTAGCACTCCACTAGATCCTAAATGCATATGCAATGAGTTAGAGCATCTAGTGGCACTTTGATAACCGCATTTCGATATGAGTTTCACCCCTCTTAATAGTATGGCTATCGATCCTAAATGTGATCACACTCACTAAGTGTCTCAAACACCAAAACAAAATGGCTCCTACCATTTATACCTTTGCCTTGAGCCTTTTGTTTTTCTCTTTCTTCTTTTTAAGTCCAAGCACTTGATCATCACCATGGCATCACCATCATCATGTCATGATCTTCATTTGCTTCAACACTTGGAGTAGTGCCACCTATCTCATAATTACTTTGATAAACTAGGTTAGCACTTAGGGTTTCATCAATTCACCAAAACCAAACTAGAGCTTTCAATCTCCCCCTTTTTGGTAATTGATGACAACCCTTTCACAAAGATATGAATTAAAATTCAATTGAATCCATGTTGCTTGTCCAAGCATATTTACCATGTGTAAAAGGATATGGACAAGTTTCATGAACTCCAAATGGTAGCAATTGCTCCCCCTACATATGTGCTAAGAGTTTGGAAAGTAGCTTGCACATATGCTTAGATAGGAAATATACGAGACAATGTCTACCAATGATGCTAAGGTATAAAAGATGGACCTTTCAAGCATGATGCTAATCAGAGTGCACAATTATACCATCCTTAGCACCATGGTTAGCAAGATACCACTTGGAAACACTCAGAAATGAAATCACTAGATAACCTATGCATGCTAGATTTTCATTTCATCATTCAAACCTATAACTAGCATACACCACACAAGCATGAATATTGAAATTTAAAACTTGTGCCATGCAAACAAACATATGAAATGCACATTCAAATGCATCATACAAGTTCATGAGCTTGCTCCCCCTACATGTGTGCTCAAAATTTTAATTGATCTCTTTCCTTTGTCATATCTCTTGCCATATCTCTCCCCCTATGTCAAGTTCTCCCCCTATCACTTATATCTTTATTTCTTTCCCCTTTGTTGTCTTTTCACCATCTTAGTACATTAATATCTTTGTTTTTCTCCCCATGTACTAATATCTTTGTTTTTCTCCCCCTTTGTCATCAATGACTACAAAGGTTCAAAAAGTAGATAGGTTGAGATTATCAATGTCAATCAATGGGGTGAGGATCATTTTCCCAAATTTGGTTCAATCTAGAATACTTGCCAAAGACATTTAACTCGGTTTGATCCAAGGACAAGCTTCTTCACACCTCCAAATAAGGGTCATCTTGTACCATGTTGAGTTAAACACTTAGAGCTCATTTTCTAGATTAAACACTAGGTTTACAAGCCCATAAACATGTCATATGCTACCACTAGATCAAGTCAAGTATAGAAGCAATAGTGGTACCATACAAACATCAAATTCATTTGATTTTCATGAATGAGCCTATTAAAATTGAGAGATGACTAGATGCACTAATCATGTCCTTAGCAAGGATGTATGCCATGCCAATCAACTTTTACCTTGGATTGCTCGAAGGAGAGGCATGTCATATAAGTGGGGGGTGCATTAACACATATTTGAGAAATCCAATATGTTCAACTCATTCCTTAGCTTGCAAAACCTTTTCTCATCCAATGGCTTGGTGAATATATCGGTAAGTTGATCTTTAGTGCCTACACTCTCAATGCAAATGTCCCCTTTTTGTTGGTGATCTCTTACAAAATGGTGGCGGACATCAATGTGCTTTGTTCTTGCATGTTGAACCGGATTGTTTGACAACTTGGTTGCACTCTCATTGTCACATAGCAATGGCACTTTCTTGAACTTGATTCCAAAGTCACTCAAAGTGGCCTTCATCTAAAGTATTTGTGCACAACAACTACTGGCGGATATGTATTCGGCTTCGGTGGTTGATAATGCAACACTATTTTGCTTCTTTGATGACCATGAAACAAGTGATCTTCCCAACAATTGATATGTGCCTAAGGTGCTCTTCCTTTCAACCTTGCATCCTGCATAATCTGAGTCAGAGTAACCAACTAGCTCAAACTTTGCTCCTTTGGGATACCACAAACCAACATTTGGTGTATGCTTCAAGTACCTCAATATTCTCTTTGTAGCCTTCAAATGACTTTCTCTTGGTGAGGCTTGAAATCTTGCACACATGCATACACTAAACATGGCATCCGGCCTTGATGCGGTCACATAGAGTAGGCTTCCAATCATAGACTGATACAATTTTTGATCCACCATATTTCCACTTGCATCACTATCCAAGTTGTCATTTGTTCCCATTGATGTGCTAATGGCTTTACTATCACTCATGTCAAACTTCTTAATCATGTCCTTGATATACTTGGCTTGACTTACAAATATACCATTCTTCAATTGCTTGATTTGAAGACCAAGGAAGTAACTTAACTCTCCAATCTTGGACATCTCAAACTCACTAGCCATCATCTTTCCAAACTCATCACAAAAGTCTTGATTTGTTGATCCAAATATGATGTCATCAACATAGATTTGCAACACAAATAAATCTTTTCCAATCTTCTTGATGAAAAGAGTGGTGTCAACCTTGCCCATTATGAACCCTTTAGAGAGTAGGAAGTCCCTCAATCTCTTATACCATGCTCTAGGTGCTTGCTTCAAACCATACAATGTCTTCTTCAACTTGTACACATGGTCGTGCTTCTTGTCATCTTCAAAACCGGGAGGTTGCTCAACATATACTTCTTCATTGATGTAACCATTTAGAAATGCACTCTTAACATCCATTTGATAGAGCTTGATATTTTGGGCACAGGCATAGCTAGCAAGATCCTAATTGCCTCCAATCTAGCAACTAGGGCATATGTTTCTCCAAAGTCAAGACCTTCAACTTGAGTATAGCCTTGTGCTACCAATCTTGCTTTGTTCCTTACTACTATCCCATCTTGATCTTGCTTGTTTCTAAAGACCCATTTGGTTCCAATCACATTATGTCCCTTTGGTCTCTCTACTAATTCCCATACTTGAGTTCTTGTGAAGTTATTCAATTCTTCATGCATAGCATTCACCCAATCAACATCCTTCAATGCTTCATCTATCTTCTTTGGTTCAATGGATGACACAAATGAGAAATGCTCACAAAATAAAGCCAATCTTGATCTAATTTGCACACCTCTTGAAATATCACCAATGATAGTGTCCAATGGATGATCCCTTGCAACAATGGATGGTTGGAGGATTGGAACTTGATTGCTTGCACTTGCTTGATCATTAGGTTGAGATGATGTACTAGCCACTTGATCTTGTTCATTGTCATGAGAGCCACTTGTACTAGCTTGATTTGCATCATCTTGCACATTTGAGTTGGAGATCACTTGCACTTGATCATCTTCATCATCATTCACTTGCCTAGGCCTCAATTCACCAACATCCATGTTCTTCATGGCATTTGAAAGTTGAATGCCTCTAACATCTTCCAAGTTCTTATTCTCTACTTGTGAACCCTTGGTTTCATCAAATTCAACATCATGAACATCCTCAAGAGTGCCACTATCCAAATTCCAAACTCTATATGTTTTGCTTGTAGTGGAATAACCAAATAGGAATCCTTCATCACATTTCTTGTCAAACTTGCCCAATCTAGTGCCTTTCTTCAAGATATAGCATTTACAACCAAAGACCCAAAAATATGCAATGTTGGGCTTTCTACCATTCAAGAGCTCATATTGTGTATTTTCTTTCAATGGGTGACAATAGAGGCGGTTGCTACAATAGCAAGCCATGTGATAGCTTCGGCCCAAAAAGATTGACTCACATTGTACTCACTAAGCATAGACCTTGCCATATCAATGAGTATTCTATTCTTTCTCTCAACAAGGCCATTTGATTGTGGAGTGTACTTGGCCGAGAATTGATGTCTAATTCTAAATTCATCACACAACTCATCAATTCTAGTGTTCTTGAACTCACTACCATTGTCACTTCTAACTCTCTTGATGGTTGTTTCAAACTCATTGTGAATGCCCTTGACTAAAGATTTAAATGTTGCAAACACATCACTTTTGTCCACTAGAAAGAATACCCAAGTATATCTAGTATAATCATCCATTATCACAAAGCCATATTTGTTACCACCAATGCTAATGTATTGTGTTGGCCCAAACAAATCCATGTGCAATAACTCAAATGCTTTACTAGTGCTCATCATGCTTTTCTTATGATGGGTGTTTCCAACTTGTTTTCCGGCTTGACAAGAGCTA
The DNA here is from genome assembly GCF_019320115.1 of Miscanthus floridulus. Lineage (NCBI taxonomy): Eukaryota > Viridiplantae > Streptophyta > Magnoliopsida > Poales > Poaceae > Miscanthus > Miscanthus floridulus. The sequence continues at coordinate 110,360,927 of NC_089580.1, read as the reverse complement.
CAAAGCTTATCCTTTTCAAACACAACATCTTTCAAGCATCTAACCAAGTCATGCTTAACCAATCTATTTAATTGTTTCATTCCAACATGACCAAGCCTTCTATGCCATAACCAACCCATGCTAGAATTAGTGAACAAGCATGCAGATAATCTAGCTTCACTAGCATTGAAATCAACCAAGTATAGATTCTCATATCTAAATCCTTTGAAGATCAAATTAGAGTCATCTACACTTATGATCTCTACATCATCTACACCAAATATGCATTTGAATCCAAGATCACACAATTGAGCCATGGATAGCAAATTGAAGTTCAAGATCTCTACTAGCAACACATTGGATATGCTCATGTCATTGGATATTGCAATCTTACCAAGCCCTTTGACCTTGCCTTTGCCATTATCACCAAATGTGATACTATCATAACCATCATTGCCATTGGTGTTGATTGAGTTGAACATTCTTGCATCACCGGTCATGTGTTGAGTGCACCCACTATCAAGAACCCAATGCCTTCCTCCAGCTTTGTAATTGACCTACAAAAGAAGATCAATTCTTTTTAGGTACCCAAACTTGCTTGGGTCCTTGAAGGTTAGTTACTAAGCTCTTTGGTACCCAAATGGCTTTCTTCTTTGAGCCCATCCATGGTTTACCAATGAACTTAGCCTTCACACGATTTGTACCCTTAGTAAGCACATAGAAATAATTAATCTTAATTGAGGATACATTAGCATTTTTGCTCTTGTTCTTGCACTCATGCTCTTTATGACCAACTTGCTTGTAACTAGTGCAAAACCGACCATTGTTCTTCACAAAACTAGTCTTGTGAGGAGCAAAGGCCTCCTTGCCTTTCTTGGGGGTATAGCCCAATCCCTCTTTGTAGAGAGAAGCTCTTTGGCTACCCAAGCACATAAGCAAGCGGTACTCACCACCATAGGCTTTAGATAAGGTATGAGTGAGCTTATTTGTAACACCCTAGGTGTTTGTCACCAATTAAGCAATGGGTTTAAGCTCAATTATGGCATGTTAAGTGGTGATTGAGATGTTAGGTCAAACATATGAAGTGAGCCACCACTTAAACTTGGACCATTCACCATCACTTACATGCTGCCCTTTCATAAATGAATACTTGAGTAATGCTGGATATACTTGTTTCATGTGTCTCACATCAATATCCATCTATATTGATCCATGGAAAAGTTTTGTGAAGTTTGGAATCAAGAAGTCACATGAAATGACGAGTTATGTCCTTGCCTGAATTGCTTTATAAAGTGAATGGAATTCTAGGTCACCAACCAAACCTTGCAACCTTGCCCAAATGACTCTAGATGAACTCTACAACAAAAGTCATGAAAGGTTCATGTTGAGAAAATGCCAAGAAAATGCTCCAATGGATCACAAAGGATAATTTAAGCTTTATCGTGATCCTACTTTGGTCAAAGTAGAACTATAGCTTCTGCACCTATTTTAAAGTTGGACATTAAATAAAAGTTGAAGCTCATGTTATGTATAGGAAACTTTGTTTTTGGAGTATACCATGGATCGGCTCGGAACCAAGTCTAGCAGTGGCTCAAAGTTGGAACCTATTGCTGATTTTAGCACTTAGAAATATTCTTAAGTCTAGAAATTCATCGACATCGGCATTGACGTCTCATGTTCTCCAAATTTTGTTAAGCAACTCGATTTGGTCCAATGATAAAAGTTGGAGTGTACATGATGGCAAAGAGCATGTATAAAGATGGCACTCGTTGGACCTTGTCTTGACCATCGATTTTTGGAGTTTGGTAATCGTTGTCAATGCATTGACACTGGCTAATGGGACACTAATTATCCGCTGATCCAAAGCTCTAATGACTTGGCAACTTAAATGAGAAATATAGAGCATGACGAGGTGAACAAACTTCGTTTTGGGCCTGAGGTCTAAATCGGCCCAGATCTGGCCCAATTCGGCGCCCACCTTGCCCACACCGGCGCTCGCCACGTGCTCGACATTTTGCCTGCGTGGCCGCCATGCACTAGAGTGCGCCCCACCATGGCCAACACGCATCCAACCTCCACGCCACGTGCCACCCTACTCCCTGCGCCTCCAAATGCGAACACCCGAGCGCCCGAGCGTCACCACGCCTCCCTCACTCGCCCTTTCTCGCTCTCTCGCGCTGTGACGCCGTGCGCGGCCGTGGCCGCCATGGCCGAGCTAGCTGCCATCACGTCATCACCGTTTTGGGCTCCCCACGTCCTACCATGTGCGCCACCACCTTCTCCGTCGTGCGCCGCCCCTCCTGCGCCCCTTTTCCGGTCACCTCGACCGCCGTGGCGCCGTCGCCGCCGAGCAGTCGTCGGCGCTCCGCCTGCTCATGTGGCCAGCAGGCCACAGGCCACCTCCATCCATGTTGCGGCCACCTAGAGGCACACCTGGATCCTCCTCTACCGGAGCCTACGGCAGCACGTCGCCGGCGCCGCCTCAGCCGACCGGAGCCACGAGCCAGCCGCTCCCCTGCGCTGCTGTCGAGAGGAAGGAGACGGTGGACCACGCGCGGAAATAGAAGCTTCTCCAAGGGGTTAAGTGAAGGAACCGTGACTCATTTGAATAGTGCTACGAAGGACCATTCCGGTAGCATTTAATTTCTATTTTCTGCAAGGACCCCGATGCAAGACTTACATGTCTTTTCTTTTGTTTTTACAGATTTGAATGATCAACTTTGAAAATTCATAGTAATTAGTATAAAAATCGTAAAATAGTAAATGGGGAGTTTTTGGAATCCTTGTGAAATTGTCTATGCAGTAGATCTATAATGTGGCATGTTTTAGTTTAAATATTTTTCTATAAAAATATATCCATGCAGCTAGGTTCTTGATACTTGTCATGTCTTGTCTTTTTCATAACTGCAGTTTTTATGCCCAAATAAATGTGAAATTTTTGTGGAGTGCTACTAAGGTGATGGTTGATGTCTGGTAAAAATTTCAGGTGTTTAGGATTTATATTTTTAGATTTATAAAAATAACAAATGCCCTGTATTGCCTTGCTCCTACTCTGAACAGTTCTGCATGTTTGAATTAATTGGCTCAGTTAAGTTGTAAATCATGACTTGATGAAAATACATGAGTTGTAGTACTTTTATTAAGCTTTTCAAAAATCTAAATATCATGATTTTTGGTTAAGTAGATATTGAGTTATACTTGCTTAAATCTCTGTGGCTGTTTCTTCCCAAAACCAGAGAGGGTTTCCTTGTTCTTATTGTGGGGCCTTCTTAGTAGTAGAATTAGCTTTAGGTGTTTACAACAAAGTTCTTTAGAATTTGCTAAGATTTCTAAAAAGTCTAGAACCACATTTATTGGACATGTATAACTCCATTTATAGCTGTTTAAATTGGTATGTCAGTTTCTGTCTATGTTTTGGACAGAGATGCAATTATTGGATTAATTGACCCTTCTAACTGTAGAATCATCTTAATATGAGAATAATAAAGTTGTAGGTAACTTCCTAAGATTTTCAAAAAGTTATGGTTCATGTTTGTTGGAAGTCTAGAACTTTAGTTATGCTTCTCTGAAGTTTCTATCAATTTTCTGTACCACTGTTGTTGGGCTGCAATTGCAGTTTTGCTTGTGCAATTATTTTCGTGGTGTAAATGATGTTTGCTATGGTTGTAGTGAATACAAAAGTTGTAGAAAATTTCATAATCTTGCTTGTGTTCAAATTGTAAGACCATAGGCCTGATAGTTTAGGAGTTACATGACTTTTAAGTCTTCTGTCAGGTTTTGATTGTATTCTGAGCAGATCTGAAAGATGCTAGTGTTTGATCTATTTAGGATTTGAATCACACCTAGATGATAATAAGAAAGTTGTAGATAACTCACTTAAACATCTTTTGTTAAATTTTCCTGGCATTTGGCCAAATATTTTTGTGAGTTATGCCTATTTAAAGTTAGGTTTCAGATATGGCTGCTCTCTGTTAATTGTGGACCAGTTTCGGTAAATGAGTATATTTGACTTAGTTAACTTGAGAATCATGCTAAGATGATTAACAATGAATTGTAGAAAATTTCATAAGCTTTCCAGAATGTCTTATTGCATGGCTATTCGATTTGTATAACTCTAGTTATGATCCAAACATGAAGCTGTTGTTTCCAGTCCAGAAATAGACATATGCTAGTTGTGGTTGTTTACTCCATGTGTTGCTAAGTGTGGCTTATGCCCTTGTTGATGGTCAAGTTATGATACTTGTGACCATGTTAAACTTGTGTCATGCTTGATGTGCTTGCTCTCAATAGTTAGTTGTGTGATGTTAGTTAAATAGCTATTGGTGTCTATGTCTTGCATAATCTTGTGTTTGCCTTGAATGCTATTATATGATGCATCTTATATTACCATTCTTCATATTCATGCACTTGCATCTTGCATCTCCTCTAGGTACGCTAGATGAACCACGTGAAGGAGGTGAGGTTGGAACCGAACCCGAAGACGGTGTATGGTGGACTTTTCCCGAAGATGGAAGGATCCCTGGAGTACATGCTTGAACAGGAGATGCTCACCAAGCGAGTGTCATCTAACAAGCATTGATCTAGTGTTGGATTCCAGGCAAACCCCGGAGCATTCTAAGGCTCCCAGTGTTTTACAAAATATTACTCGAGTCATTTATGATTGATGCATTAGGTTATAAGAGTTGATTGGAACCACTTGATGCATATAAATTCCTTGTCTAGAAATATACCTTTAACCTTGTGTAGGTCTAGGATCGAACTTGTGCTTAGCCATGCTTAGACCAGTAGAAGTCGGGTGATTTCCTGTCACCTGCGAGATATAGGTGGATACCGGAGCACGGTTGGCTATATTTGCTATCGTGGAACAGAACCATGGGGTAAAAGAAAATCAAGGCCGGGCGGAACCTATGCGTAGGTTGACTCATGTGATTCCATCTGTGCCGATTAAGGACCGCACCATTGTTGGCACTTCTGACAAGATTGAACGCATGCCTATCACTTAGCTGGCTGGATAACTCATTCCGATCGTGAAGCCGAGTAGCTCAACTCAGGCCAGGTCCCATTCTGTTGTGCGCTCCTTGCAGGGAGCCAAACTAAGCCCAAGGGCAGGGTAGTCCTGAACGTCCTGGCATTTGGTGTCCTTGATTGTGCGGCGCGGTACAAACCTGTGAAATGTGTACCTGAGTTGTACCAAAGGTGACCTAAGGCGACTAATGATCTGGTCTGCCTGGGTTTGTGTTAGGAATAAATTCATAGCTGGTTGAAATCAATTCGAATCGCTGTCTCTCTCGGATAGTGAGAAACTTGGCTAGTCCCAACATCGTAGTAATTGGATTATGGTATGTGATGGTTCGGATAAACATGGAATTACTATACCTGCTATGGTTACTATTGTATGCTATAAAAAGATATACCACATGTTTGGCACAAGATTGTTGCTAATCTAGAGATGGATAGTTATAATTAACTTGATAACAGAATTATAATTGTATAATTGAGTTAATCTCTTTTTATGCAAAATGTTGTTAAGCTACCTCCACTTATAAAGCCTTGCATACTCCTTGGAGTCAATTTTATTTCTGGTTATGATGGGTAAGTCTAGCTGAGTATATTCGAGTACTCAGGATTTATGCCACCATGTTGCAGGTGAGGTTTTGGCCTGCTGAAGATGGTGGTTAACCGCCGGTGGGCTCGGTGACTCTATATTTACTTCTCATCTACATGCTTTTGTCTGAGGATGTCACTTATGCTAGCAATGTATTTGGAACTTATATTAATGTAATCCTTTAAAAGCAAATGTTGTTTTCACTAATCGGTTTTGAAACCCAAACTTATACTATTATTTGTGAAACCATTTATAATATTATTTCCGCTACAACTCTATGTATGTGATGTGTATTTTCTTAATCATGTGATCTTGGTTGTGATGTTGATTTACCGAGGTCCTGCGTGACACTCGGCGGACTACCGAGTTTATATAAGTGAAAGTATGCGCGTGTCAATGTGTTAGCGGGGACAGCCATACTTGATCTTGTATAAATTGGGCGATTATGTCACATTATTGACCTCCTTCTTGAGGTTCTCATTCTCAACCATTAGTGAGGTATCACAAGTGAAACCATCACTACTAGATGAGGTGGAAGTAGAAGTACTACAAAAAGGGTTAGTGGGAGCAACAATGATAGGCATAGATAATGATTCATCAATTATATCGCAAGTTAAGCCTATATTGCAAGTTTCAACATGCTTTTTTTATTTGCTCATCAAGCAAAGAGGAATGAGCTTTTTCAAGCTTCTTGTGAGCTTTGCCAAGCTTCTCATGGGCTTCCTCTAGCCTCTCATGAGTTGCTTTGAGCTCATTAAGGGCTTGCTTAAGGGCTTTTACCTCCTTATTCAAGCTCTTGCATTCCCTTCTCTTAATGTCAAAGTGTTCTTTAGCATCTTTTAGCATGTCAAATAATTCACCTTTAGTAGGTTCATCATCATATCTATCACTATCATTTTTATTCTCATGTTCCTCATCACTTCCATCATCATAATTTTGTACCTTAGTGGCCTTAGCCATGAAGCATGATGGAGTGTCGAAGAGAGAAGGCTTCTCATTGATTGCAATGCTTGCAAGTGCCTTCTTCTTGGTGGTCTTGTCATCATCACTTAAGGAAGCATCACTATCCCAAGTGACCACATATGAACCACCCTTCTTCTTCTTGAAGGTCATCTTGTCCTTCTTCTCTTTCTTTTCCTTCTTGTCCTTCTTCTTGTTCTTCTTGTTGTCGTCATCATTGTCGCTATTGTATGGGCATTCAGCAACAAGATGATCTTTGCTTCCACATTTGAAGCACCTTCTTGACTCTTCCTTGTTCTTGGATGAAGATTTTTTTCTTCTAGCATGGTACCCTTTCTTCATCATGAACTTGCCAAATTTCTTGACAAAGAGAGCCATCTTCTCATCATCATCATCATCCCATGAGCCATCATCTTCGCTTGATGTATCTTGCTTTGCCTTGCCCTTAGATGATATGGCCTTGAATGTCATGCTCTTCTTCTTCTCATCCTTCTTCTCATCTTTCTTCTCCTTCTTTTCTTCCTTCTCATTATCATCTCTATATGTATCATCGGTCATTATATCTCCCAACACTTGATTTGGTGTCATGGTGTTCAAACCGCTCCTCACTAGAATAGTGACCAATGTGCCAAATCTTGAAGGCAAACATCTCAAGAACTTGTGGGAGAAGTCCTTGTCCTTCACCTCTTCTCCAAGTGCTTTGAGATCATTTACAAGCACTTGAAGCCTATGAAACATCTTTGGCACACTCTCATCCTCCTTCATCTTGAAGCTTGCAAACTTCTCTTTGAGAATGTATGCCTTTGCACCCTTCACAGCTTGAGTGCCCTCAAATGATTCTTCCATCTTCTTCCAAGCCTCATGAGCCATCTCAATATTCTTGATTTGCTCAAATGTTCTCTCATCATTTGCATCATGAATGGCACTTAGAGCAATGTCATTGTTTTGGAGAAGCACTTCTTCGGCCGTGGTGGGATTCTCTAGATCACCAATCTCAATTTTGGTTTCTACCACCTTCCACACCTTTCTATTGATTGACTTGATATGTGTGGTCATCTTTGATTTCCAATACGGATAATTTGTGCCATCAAATTGCGGTGGCTTCTTGGTGTTGTTGATTTGAGCCATTTTTACACCAAAGGTTGTTAAGCCTCAAATCATGGTGACCTTGGCTCCGATACCACTTGAAAGGTCCTAATGGCTAGAGGGGGATGAATAGCCTACTAAAAATTTCTACAACAACACTTAACAAACCGGTTAGACAATTATGAGGCGAAGCAAGTGTTGTGCTAGCCTACTAAAGATGCAAGCCACCTACCACAATTCTAGTTTATATAGTTTCTATCCACACAATAGCTATGACACTACACTAAGTTAGTGTGCTCTCAAAAGCTAACTAAAGAGCCACACTAACCAAACTAACAAGCTCTCACAACTAGCTACACTAAAGAGCTTGACAACTAGTTTGCGGTAATGTAAAGAGAGTGAGCAATTTGTTTATACTGCCGTGTAGAAGGAGCCAATCAATCACAAGAATGAAGACCAATGAAGACCAATCACCTTAGAATCAGATGATGAACACAATGATTTTTTACCGAGGTTCACTTTCTTGTCAGCAAGCTACTCCTTGTTGTGGCGATTCACTCACTTGGAGGTTCATGAGCTAATTGGCATCACACGCCAAACCCTCAATAGGGTGCCACACAACGAACACAAGATGAGGATCACACAAGCCACGAGCAATTCACTAGAGTACCTTTTGGCTCTCCATCGGAGAAAGGTCAAGAACCCCTCACAATCACCACGATCGGAGCCAGAGACAATCACCACCCTCCACTCGACGATCCTCACTGCTCCAAGCCATCTAGGTGGTGGCAACCACCAAGAGTAACAAGTGAATCCTGCAGTGAAACACGAACACCAAGTGCCTCTAGATGCAAACACTCAAGCAATGCACTTGGATTCTCTCCCAATCTCACAAAAATGATGAATCAATGATGGAGATGAGTGGTGGGCTTTGGCTAAGCTCACAAGGTTGCTATGTTAATGTAAAATGGCCAAGAGAGTGAGCTTGAGCCAGCCATGGGGCTTAAATAGAAGCCCCCATGAAATAGAGCCGTTGTACCCCTTCACTGGTCACAACACGGGGTGACCGGATGCTCCGGTCATATTGACTGGACGCTGGACCTCAGCGTCCGGTCACGCGATGCGTGCCACGTGTCCCCTCCCATCAAATACTGAGTGCTCGATCTCAACGGTCAAGTGATGACCGGACGCGATGCTGCGAAGTGACCGGACGCTGGACCTCAGCGTCCGGTCGTTTCTAGTAAGCATCCAGAGACGATTTTTCACGACCGGACATGTCCGGTCATGCTCGACTGGACTCACCCAGCGTCCGGTCACTTGGCATTTCCCCTATGCATGACCATGTTAGTATGACCAGACACAGCCAGCTAGCGTCTGGTCATTTCAGCGCCAGCGTCTGGTCGACGACTGACGTTGCGCTTCTTCTGCTACTACTGACCAGATGCGTTGGTCCTTTAGAGACCAGTGTCCGGTCACTTACAGTGACCATGTTCACCTGAGTTTAGGGCAGCGGCGGCACCATCGGACTGTCCGCACTCTATGGGCGGACACTCCATCGGTGAAGTATCTTAACCCTTGCTCAAATGTGCCAACCACCAAGTGTATCACCTTGTGCACATGTGTTAGCATATTTTCACAAACATTTTCAAGGGTGTTAGCACTCCACTAGATCCTAAATGCATATGCAATGAGTTAGAGCATCTAGTGGCACTTTGATAACCGCATTTTGATACGAGTTTCACCCCTCTTAATAGTATGGCTATCGATCCTAAATGTGATCACACTCACTAAGTGTCTCGATCACCAAAACAAAATGGCTCCTATCATTTATACCTTTGCCTTGAGCCTCTTGTTTTTCTCTTTCTTCTTTTCAAGTCCAAGCACTTGATCATCACCATGGCATCACCATCATCATGTCATGATCTTCATTTGCTTCAACACTTGGAGTAGTGCCACCTATCTCATAATTACTTTGATAAACTAGGTTAGCACTTAGGGTTTCATCAATTCACCAAAACCAAACTAGAGCGTTCAACTACAACATCAACAATGATTCTTTCCTCATTTGGTGCGGTCACAACAACTACTATCTCCCTACACTGAATCACTGCTTGTTGTTGCATCATCCAGTCCATTCCCAGAATCGCATCAATGCCAGATGTCCTCAACATGATGGGGGCTCACTTTAAACTTTGCCCCCCTTAAGGATAGACTAGTCGGAAGACAATGGTATGAAGCTTGCATACTACCTCCGGGTGAGTTTACTAATAGAGGATTTTGCATGGCACATAATGGTATGCTATGGTTTCTAACAAATGCTTGTGATATGAATGAATATGAAGCTCCAAAATAAAAAAGAACAGTGGTAGGAGTGGAATTGATATTGAACATACCGAGCATGACTTTGGTTCTGCAAGCACCATCTCGGTAGACGCATGATTCACCTTTCCTATGTTGGGTGCTAGCTTCTGCGGTGTTCCCTTCTAATTACTATGCTGACCCTAGGGAAATGCTTAGCATAATGCCCAACTTCTCCACAATGATAGCATATGTTGGGGGTACTAGGTGCACTGGTCTTCATGGGAGTGTTGTTGGGTGTTCCCTGTCGTGGTGTCTACTGACCACTCTGCTACTGGGGGCGTTGATTTTTATTCTGCTGCTGGTTTGGGTTGCGCTAAGGGTACTGACCATGATTCCACTAATTGGGTGGTCCCTGAAACCTCTGCTAGAAGCCTTGCTAAAGACTGGTGCGCGGATGAGTATTGCTCCCAAAGGCCTATCCCTAAAGCCACCTCTTCTTAGCCTCCATCTCCTAGCGCTTATTATCAATAACAATAGCGCGATTCACCAGCGTCTAAAAATTGGGGTATGTATTAGACATGAGCTGGAGTTGCAGCCCATCATACAGACCCTTGAGAAAGCGGTGTTGCTTATCAGCATCATCAGCCACCTCATTCAGAGCATAACGTGACAACTGAGCAAACTTGTCATGATACTCAGCCACGGACATGGATCCCTACTTCAGAGCTCTGAATTCCTCCTGCTTGAGCTCTATCAATCCTTCAGGTATGTGGTAGGACCTAAAATTCTCTCTAAACTCCTACCAGGTGACAAGAGGAGCACTGGCAGGACGTCCATACTCAAATGACTCCCACCAGTCTTGAGCTTCTCCCAGGAGCTGTCCTGAAGCGTACAACACCTTCTGCTGATCATCGCACTGCGCTATGTTGAGCTATTTTCCACTGCAGGAAGTCAATCATCTGCTTCCAATGGATTAGTAGCATGAGAAAACACCGAGGGACGGTCCTTCAAGAATTCACCACGCTTGTCACGCGGTGCTCCACCAATTGGATGATTCTGCTGATTCTGCACCAACGCTTGCATGAGCTGTGTCTGCACTACCTAAAGTTTCTCAATTATAAGTGGTGGTGGTGGTGGATGTGGGGGAACACCTCCACAACCTTGGCCTCTTCCTCTTCCAGACTTCTGTCATCCAACACAAATATTCAAATTTTAGAAATTTCCAAGTTAGAATACATTCTGAAAAATTTCTAGACGAGTTTCAACATGAGCAGCTCGGTAAAACAGTCATATCTTGAGTTCCAGAAATCTAAAAGAGACGTAATTTAAATGGTTGGAAATCTTAAGAAATTATCTACAACTTATATTCATACTATATTTCCATATTCTGTCATTAGGTTACTCAACACCAGGATACAACCAAAACTATTCTAGATTCCAGACTATGCAGAAACTTTAACATGAAATAGCCATATCTCACAAACCAGATCAGATATAGGGGTGATTCTAGAGGCATTGGAAACATACTTTAAGTCTAGTTATTCCCATTAAAATTTCATACTTTTTGGTCAAGTAGATTTTAATTGGCATTGAGATAAAGGCAGATTGCTCCGAAAAACAGATCCAAGAGAATAAGATGTACCAACCCCAACTATTTATTTATTGACTCAAACTTTAATATTCTTAACTATGGAACTTGCGGACATGCCCACAAAGTTCCAGCACGCATTAAAAAATCCAACTCACACATAAACATAATAACAAATCAACTAGGCACACCAATGTTCACACCGCACTAATAGACTCGACTAGACTCAACTTGACTCGTTCTACTATCGTTTTATTACATAAAAAGGGACTCCAACATCTATGGGCGAGATTTATGAGGAAGCTCCTCATACATCTTTGGCAGGTTGAGGCACACTCTTTGCTCATCTATCACATGTTGGTGTCTCTTAATGGTTTCTTGATGTGCCTTCAACTGATCCTCCAATCGGCGAATCTTTGCTACGGACTCATAGCCAAAGTGTACCATCACTTGGGTAGTTGGATCCATTCCCTGAGGGTCCATCATTGCCCACTCCAATTCAGGGTGCTGGCGAGGGAGGAATCGATATTGGTCATCCTTCATATCCTCGAATCGATGACTACGGAGACCCATGCATGTTGTAGCGGCTGCATCTTCTATGCTATCCTCCATGGTGGCATAGTGAGCGTGATGCGCATAGTTTGAATCTAGCTGATATGCGCCTTTCTATTCGTCCTTGATTGAGATGCACACCCTGGTCTTCCAATAGGTGTCCTCTAGAGGGTGCGTGTGCTCGTTGCAGACGTACTCCATATTTGCATCCCAATCACCGCAGTAGGTCTAAAGAATCCCCATGAGTCTATGGTGCGAAATGGAGGATTCACACCCCGGCTTATACCAAACCTTGGTCGTCCATCCTAGGGAAGGGATAAGCTCATCCTCTTCAACGGTGTCTTCCTCATCATCATCATCGGACAGTAAGACGACCTCGACTTCTTCGGGTTCCTCCTGGACTAGCTTAGGCACAGGTACAGGTGTTGGTGAAACAAATTCTTGTTCCTAGGGTTCCTCCTCCTTAGGCTCCATGGACAAACCACGAGGTAGGTAGTAACCTACGTTGCTGATGCGGGCAGTCTTACTGGCATGAGGCATCTACAGAATTAGATTTAGTTAGATTAGAAGCAATAATTTTCATAATAGAGTAAGGCAAAAGAAGCATAAAACTTTAGCAAATAACAAGGGTGAGATGGAAAGCATGAAATGAGTGAAGCAAAAAAAGCTAAAATGACCATTGCTAACTAGGCTTGCGTTCTATAGTCAACACGGCTCTGATACCAATCTGTCACACCCAATTTTAAGGATAAAATGGAATGCAAAATCTTATATGTGCCCAGAGATTAGTCACACACATAAGTCGACAAATTATGAACAGTATCATCACAAGTGTTTATTACATCACGAATAAGACAAAGTCTTCACATAAATGTAGCGGAAGTATAAAGAAAAGATCTCTCGCGGAAGCTCCATATCATAGGGACATCAACTGGTTGACCACAAGTCTAGAAACACTCAGGGAAATTGTCATTAGCATAGCCATCTGTTACCCATCCGGGATTTTTATCTAAATAATGAAAATAAACAAGCGTAAGTACATGTCGTACTCAACAAGTGTAAGCAGGATAGAAAAACATCCATATCTTGAGTTCCCTTTATCCAATAAAGTTGAATCTTAAACCATTGGAAAGCTTATAAAATTCCCCACAACTTTCTTTTAGACCACTCCTTTGGATTCTGCGGTTAACTTGGTCGAAATCTTTGCTCAACTGAAACTATTCTAGATTCCAGACAGCGCAGATGTATCGCCTTATGATTTTTATATCTCCCAAACCAGAAATGCTATCAAGGTGACTCTTTCGGGAAAAGAAAGATCTTGAAGTCTACTTTCACCAAGAAATTTCTCAGAATTTTTGGTTGCCTAGAGGTTGGAGACATAGGCCATAGAAGTCAGACTGCTCCAGAAGACAGAAAGCAGGAAACAAGAGAAAGAGAACCCAGACTATTTATTTCCTTATCCCTTATACTTTAAACCTTTAATGAAATTGTGAGCATAACCCACAAACTCACTGCACTCATTACAAAGATCCAATTCAACCATAACATAAGGACAAACCATCCAAACACAAAATACAAGCCCGTTGCTAATCGTTCCTTCTAGCTACTTGGTAGGCATTCTTAAGGAAAAACTTTCTTATCAAGGCTTTGGAAATTTTGAATAGAGGTGAGACTAGAAAGTTTGCAAGAGATCAAGAACAACAACACAAGGAGATAAGAAAGTATAGCTCAAAGAAAGCTATCAAGGAGGGGAGACAATAGGACAAGGATTGGAAATATTCAATTCAATCAGTCAAGGAGGTGGAGAAATAGTTTTATAGTAAAATAGGTTTTTAGAAACGACCAGTGCTAACTAGGCTTGCGTCCTACAGTTAGCATTGTTCTAATACCACTTTGTAGCACCCGGTTTTAAAGACAAAACCAGATACACACTATATGTGAGCCCAGGAAGTCAAATCTCACATATAGCCACAAATCAGGGTAATATGAAGAGACAATACTTATTACATAACGTATTAGTAAAAGAAAAATAACCTCAGAGTTTAGATAGCGGAAAGTTGACTCCAATCTTCTGGCGAAGACTCTAAATTCACAGGGACGACTGACTGGTTGACCTCAAGCCTAACTCTTCCAAACTAGCAATCTGGTACCCATCCAGGATTTTTATCCAATGTATAGAAAAATAAAGCAAGCGTAAGTACATATCGTACTTAACAATTATATCATGGGGTTCATGAGGCTCCAAAAGGCTGACACTTGGTTACTGCGATTAGCTTTAATAGATCATCTTTTTAAGCAATTGAGTGGCAAAGAATTTATCATTCCCATAAACACATGATCGGGTAAACATGAATAATGTATAGCATAAACAATTAATCATTAGTACCATTATCCATTAGTGATCATCTCTATTCCATAAGGGTCCAAGGCCGCTCGTGACCGAGAGCACGGCTGTTATAACAGTTTTATACTCTGCAGAGTTTGTACACTTTCACTATAAGTCGTGATTTACCCTTTCACCCGAGGTGATCAGCCTCTTGACCCACTACCAAGGAAGGTCGGCAGGGTTCACTATGAAGCCTTTCAAAGGTTCATCTAACAAGTTAGGGCCGCTAGGCATATGTGGCCCATCTCTAGGAGTGGCACGCGTGGGCATCGCAGCACAGTACACACAACCTAGCAGTAAAGGAAACATACCCTCGTGCGCCATAAAGATAACCACTAACAAGCTAGAAAAGGTCCTCATACTGAGCTAAAACCAGAGCCATATGGCCCTCACAGCTGTACTATAAGTTCCGGATGATCGCTTACAGATAAGTCCTTAGGGTGAGGAATCTGAAGCATTTAGAAAGTAGCTAAACACTCCAGCCCTATGTTTCCATGTTACTAAAAAGTCATATTTTAATGTTTATTGCATATATCATTAGTCAAGTTACAAGATCATGGTTTAGTTAAGCACTAGCAAAAACTACCCAATGCAATGTCCCAAAGGTTTCAAGGTACAAGATATCAAATATCTAGGATATCCTTATTGGCAACAAGGGAGACACATGCAATATGAATTTAGTGATTAAATGTGAATAGGTAACAAGGATGGTCCCATGCTATACTTGCCTTAACTTGCTTTTCCCCCAAAGCAATACGCTCAAAAGCCTTTAGTATTCCACTTTCAATCTTCTGCTTCCAATTCTCAGCTTCTAGTCTTTAGAGAACTGCTTCTTAATCACCACGTTGAAAGGTCCTAATGGTTAGAGGGGGGGTGAATAGCCTAATAAAAATTTCTACAACAACACTTAACCAAACGGTTAGACAATTATGAGGCGAAGCAAGTGTTGCGCTAGCCTACTCAAAATGCAAGCCACCTACCACAATTCTAGTTTAGATAGTGTCAATTCACACAAGAGCAATGACACTACCCTATGTTAGTGTGCTCTCAAAGGCTAACTAAAGAGCCACACCAACCAAGCATGCAAGCTCTCACAACTAGCTACACTAAAGAGCTTGTCAACTAGTTTGCGGTAAAGTAAAGAGAGTGATCAAGAGGGTTATACCGCCGTGTAGATGAATGAACCAATCAATCACAAAGATGAATAATAATGATGACCAATCACCTCGGAATCAATGATGAACACAATGATTTTTACCGAGGTTCACTTGCTTGCCGGCAAGCCAGTCCTCGTTGTGGTGATTCACTCACTTGGAGGTTCACGCGCAAATTGGCTTCACACGCCAAACCCTCAATAGGGTGCCGCACAACCAACACAAGATGAGGATCACACAAGCCACGAGCAATTCACTAGAGTACCTTTTGGCTCTCCGCCGGGAAAAGGTCAAGAACCCCTCACAATCACCATGATCGAAGCTGGAGACAATCACCACCTCCGCTCGACGATCCTCGCTGCTCCAAGCCGTCTAGGTGGCGGCAACCACCAAGAGTAACAAGCAAAATCCACAGTGAAACACGATTACTAAGTGCCTCTAGATGCAATCACTCAAGCAATGCACTTGGATCACTCCCAATCTCACTATGATGATGAATCAATGATGTAGATGAGTGGGAGGACTTTGGCTAGGCTCACAAGGTTGCTATGTCAATGAAAATGGCCAAAGATATGAGCCATAGCCGGCCATGGGGCTTAAATAGAAGCCCCCATAAAATAGAGCCGTTATACCCCTTCACTGGGTACTCTGCGCTCTGACCGGACGCTCCGGTCCACTTGATCGGACCCTGGACTCAACGTCCGGTCCACAGATGGACGCCACGTGTCATCGCCTTCAAACGCTGTACGTCAGATTCCAACGGCTATGACGCTGACCGGACGCTCCGGTTAAAACTGACCAGACGCTAGAACCTCAGCGTCCGGTCGAGTACAGTAAGGGTCGAAACCTGGTTTTCCTCGACCGGACGCGTCCGGTCCATCTCGACCGGACATAGCCCAGCGTCCGGTGGTAAACCCTAGCCACTGTACCGACACTCAACGCGACCGGACGCAGGCAGTCAGCGTCCGGTGCTTCTGGATCCAGCGTCCGGTCACTGGACCAACGCTGGCATTAGCTCTATTCTCACTTCTATCTTTTCCACCCTTGCTCCAATGTGCCAACCACCAAGAATTTGCATCCGGCGCAATAGAAAATAGGCATTTCATTTTCCCGAAAGCGCCGAATTTGAGTACATGCAAATGAGGGCTGTTAGTATATGTGTTAGCATATTTTCAACCCTGCAAACACCTTGTAAACACCTTGTGCACATGTGTTAGCATATTTTCACAAATATTATCAAGGGTGTTAGCACTCCACGAGATCCTAAATGCATATGCAATGAGTTAGAGCATCTAGTGGCACTTTGATAACCGCATTCCGATACGAGTTTCACCCCTCTTAACAGTATGCCTATCAAACCTAAATGTGATCACACTCTCTAAGTGTCTTGATCACCAAAACAAAATAGCTCCTACAAGTTATACCTTTGCCTTGAGCTTTTTGTTTTTCTCTTTCTTCTCTTCAAGTTTAAGCCCTTGATCATCTCCATGCTATCACCATTGTCATGTTATGATCTTCATTTGCTTCTCTACTTGAAGTGTGCTACCTATCTCATGATCACTTGATGAACTTGGTTAGCACTTAGGGTTTCATCAATTCATCAAAACCAAACTAGAGCTTTCACACGTAAACCTCACCGATTGACTGAACCATATATCACCACATAAACATCCATACATGGTATACAAATAAGAATATATGAGAACAGTACATCAACCAATAAAATAAGCAAAACGGCATATCGCTACGAACACACAAACGCAAAAGACATGCTATATGCGATTCAACGAAAACGCGACTATCGAAGGATTTTCAGTACAACGGAAAATAAAACCTATCCATTTAACTTATTTTAATTGTAGAAACACATGTAAATATTTTCATTAATCAACTTGATTCATTGTTTAAGAAAGAGCGTAGTATAAAACCACTAACGCCACTGCGTAGAACACGCCGATAACAAAACTATCGTTAAGAAGAAACAACTACCGAACAATTATATATATATTACAAAAGAAACATTTACGAGATTGATTCATGTTAATTAAGAAAAACTATGTGAGTAGTACCCACTCAGGTTACTCAGAACGTATTCAATTTGAAAAGTTGAGTTAAAGCTAATTATATTTTATTTATAAAAATATCTCATATCATTTAAGTTATTTAAACATTTAACTGGAAAGATTAAAGGACATGTGACAAAAGCCGTACGCAAGCATCATGTGTTGAAGTTGAACTAAGCATGCTATAAATTAAAAATGTATTAATGTCGATATTAATCATAATGATAGTGATTTATGAAAGACTGATGTATTCACCTATGTTGCTTTTAATTATAAACCCAGTTGCATAACCATTAAACAAATTAACATTTAACTTATAAAATTTTGAGATACGAGACATGTTAAACGTCACTGCTAACACGTAGCCTTAGTCAAATTATATTTTAATTTAGAAACTGAGTTAGAGTAATCATGTT
The DNA here is from genome assembly GCF_019320115.1 of Miscanthus floridulus. Taxonomy (NCBI): domain Eukaryota; kingdom Viridiplantae; phylum Streptophyta; class Magnoliopsida; order Poales; family Poaceae; genus Miscanthus; species Miscanthus floridulus. Next base: position 110,342,837 of record NC_089580.1, on the reverse strand, counting down.
TTATTTATAAATGTTGTCAGGTAGATTAAGCAAGTTAAACTTAAACTTTGCAACAGTAAAATGCATGTGAGAGCATCTATACAAGTTTATCATATATACAATGGGTTTAAACTAACCAAACTTATAATTGAAAAGAATATTAATATCAACAATTAATCATATTAATATTATACATGAATTGCCGAGATATAAAACATATATTACTTAATTGTAAAACTATTTGCATGCGTACTTAATCATTTTAATATTTAATTATAAAAGTGTAATAAGGTAACATGGAACACATCGTCATGAACACGTATCACCCATTGCGATGAAACTCGGGCAATCGAATCGAAATTAAAAATCTAAATCGACTTTAATTAATCAGCAATTAATTAATTATAGACACAATTAACATTTTAATAAAATAAATTCATAAACATGTGATATGAACACTAATAACTCTACTGCGTAGATCTCCATGACACGAAACTAATGCAACTGGAACGAACTAAAATGGAGCTAAAACGATTAAACGGCGGGGAATAACAATAGGATGGCAAAATCGTAAATAAGGTCATCTTCTACCTTTGGTTGTTCATGTACAGAACATGTCCACCATGGGATTTCTTGCTGCATAGCTCGCACGGAGAGGGCTGAGGACGGATGGACCTGGTAGGCCAGCGGAGGCACACGGCTGCGCGGATGGCAGCCCCCACGCACACAACAGGGCAGCAGCGCGGCTGGCCAGCACAGGGCTGCACGGCCGAGCCCGCACAGGCCGCCGGCGGCGCCTGCTGTGCAGGGCGCGGGAGGCCACGGGGCCGGGGGCAGGGTGCGGGGTCCGCGAGGTGAAGGCGCAGGAGTACGATCAAGGGGTGGAGATGGTGCTGCAGCGCCGAACGACGAGGAACGAAGAAGCTCCGTCAGCCAGCCATGGTGGATCCTCGTCGAAGAAGAAAAAGAGAGGTTAGAGAAACGATGAACGGGCACGGATTCATGAAAAGGATGGCAAGACGGTGTAGAGGATGATGAGATCTACCTCACGGTGGTGGTGGTCGACGCCGAAATGCGACGGTTTGGCCGGAAAAGCTCGCCGAAAGTTCGCCGGAAACCTAGCTTTTCCGAACTTCAGCGGTCGATCTGTGGGGCTACGAGTGGCGGCTCGAAAAACCGATCGTACTTCTGGAATCCTCACGCCGAGGGCTACGCCGGCATATATATATACGAAGGGTTTGTCGATTTTGGAAAGTCGAGATATTTTAGCAATTATTGATTTTCGGAATTAAAATAATTATAGAAAATCGGGAATTACTATTTAGGCTCCGAAAAATATCTCTGAGCTCCGAAAAATTCAATAAAAATTCCTAGGGATAGATGGAAGGATAAGGAACGCAACCAAAGTGGTTTTAGTTCCCGGAAAAGACTTTTGGATTGATCGAGGAAAAAGACAAAGCTTCAAGAAATAGGAATTTAATCCCGAAAAAGGTCGAAAAGTTTCCCGGAAAGAGAGGCATCGTTCTAACGCGTCTTAAAACCTTTTCCAAGCCTTTGGATTTTGAAAACAAAGCATCTTATCTAACTTTTGTTTTTGCAAGTTTTCAATTTCTTTTTAAACCACTACTTGAAAATAATATTTTAAAGATTGAGATTTGAATTTATTTTCCAAACCACTCATCACAAAAGTACCAATGTAACAGCATCCAAACCACTCATCACAAAAGTACCAATGCAACTGCCTGTACGCGCAAACATGTTGCTACCCTTATGTTGGATTTAATTTAAAGAAAGTTTTCTTTTACCTATGTTTTTATGAGCACAAAACAATTAACAGAAATCATTTTACTCTTTTTAGAAAGTAGCTAATTTTAGGGTGTTATAGTTCATGAGGCTCAAAAGGCTTCACACAGGTTTAACAGTGTGTAGCTTTTAGTTGTCACAATTTTAGCTTAATAGTACCAACAAGTTGTTTCAATTTCCAATGCAAAACACATGATCAATGTAAACATGAGTAATGAATAGCATAAACAGATAATTCTTAGTGTTCTTCTATTCTATAAGAGTTCCAAGGCCACTCATGACCATGAGCATGGCTGATATACCAGTTTTACACTCTATAGAGGTTGTACACTTTTACTATGAGTCATGATACCCATATGCCCAGGTTAATTACTCCCAAAACACTTCCAAGGTGAGCAGGCAAGGGTCACTATGAAGCCTTTCAAAGGTTCATCTAACAAGTTAGGGCCATTAGATTCACTCGGCAAACAGATGTAGGAACCCTCCTGTCGAATGACATAATTTCATCGTGGCTATACACATAAGAGTAGAGGTTGTCCTATACCCGATTCGTCAAGTCATTCTTACGCCAATGAAGGTAACCACTAACAAGCTAGAAAAGGTCCTCATACTGAGCTAAAGCTAGAGCCATATAGCCCTCATAGCTGTACTATAAGTCCTGAATGATCACTTACAGATAATTCCTTAGGGAGAGGAATCTGGAGCATTTAGAAAGTAGCTAAACACTCCAGTCCCCGGTTTCCAAGTTGCTAAAAAGTCATATTTTAATGTTTATTACATACACCATTAGTCAAGTTATGAGATCATGGTTTAATTGAGTACTAGCAAAGCTACCTAATGCATATCCCGTAGGTGACAAGGTATAAGTTCAATTCTAGCGAATCCCTATCAAGGCGACACATGCAACATGAATTTAATGTATTAAAGTCAGTAGGAAACAAGGATGATCCCATGCTATACTTGCCTTGAGCAAAGTACTCCTGCTGATCCGTCATGTCAAAGTAATACTCTTGGTCTCCCACGAATTGCTCACCATCTATACTCAATAATCACAGCAACAAGCATCCAGAAGCAATCATGCATAGCAAACAAAAGCTATAGATTAGAACAGTATACCAACAGCATAAAATCAAGATGAAAAGTTTAGAAAACAAATCTATGTCTCGCTATGAACACACAGATGTGAAGATCACAAAAAAGAGAGCTAAAACGAAGTAGTTATGAATTAAGCAAGATTTCCTTTAGTAAAATAATAGATTAATTCTAACCTCGAATTTTAAACATTGAAAACCTACATAACAATAGTATGAACATGTAGATTATGGAATTATAAATCTAATGCAAGTTGAACGGATCAAATCAAAGTTAAAACAGAGATTTTATGGCTAAAACAAAATTAGTGGCAAAACTATAAATAGGTGAAAACTTATTTTAGATCTAACCAAAACAAAGTACGCTTTCAAAAGAAGAAAACAAAATCTAAAAAGACGCTATGGATTATGGGTTAAGACTTAAATACTATAAGGGCTCTTTTGCAAAACTATAAGACGAAGGGGTAGCCTTGATCTTGGGCCGTCAGATTAGATTTGGGCGGCTACAATTGAAAAGAATCGGCCGGTCGACAGTGAGGTGTCTGCGGTGGCGCCATGGCCGGAGCGGGTGGCGCTAGCGGTTCTCAGCCTACGATCGACCGTTTGACGAACCGGAGACATGGGGAGAAAGAGGGGGCGACAGCGGACTCACCTAGGGTTTCCTTGGCGGTGGAGAGGAAACAGGACGGGTGCGGGGCTCGATGAGGCGGGCGGCGGCTCTCCAAGCTCACAGTGGCATTGATATAGGGCACGAGGCGCCTGTGACTTACTTCCAATGCTGGGTGAGGAGGCAACGCAGCCACGGCATCGGATTTTAAGAGGCGCGGAGGCTTGGGGTCACGGCAAGGGCGACGTAGAGGAGGTGGATACGACTCGGCGGCGATGGAGATGGTGTCCGGCTTGGACACGACATAAGGAAGGAGACTTCGACATGATGGCCCCACCTACCAGCAAGAGAAAGGAGAGGAGGAGCGCGGCGACCGGCTGGGCCGTAGCTGGGAGCAGGCCATGTGGACGGAGTGAGCAGGCTGGCACTGAAACTGGAACAGCCGTCTTGCTAGGCTTCGGCCCGAGCAAGGAGGAGAGGGGAAAGGCCAAGCGGCCAGCTAGGCCGGCGGAGAAACAAGGCTGGTCGGGCCAAAAGAGAGGAAGAGTGAGGGAGGAAGACTTTGTCTTTTCTTTTTATTTTCAAAACTTTTTCCAAAGAAATTTTCAAATGGATTTGAATTTGAATCAAACCAAGCATCACAAAAACCCCAATGCAGCAGCACGAATGCACAATCATGTATGTTGACCTATATTTGATTTTCATTTCAGCAAAATTATTATTTTCCTAAATTCAAATGCCCACAAAAATGCATAATAAATTAATTTCTCATATTTCAAAATTATTGCAAATTTTAGGGTGTTACAGCCCATTTGTCCATATTGGTATGGAAAAAGTCTATTTTTGTTATAAAACATGTTGCCAGCGATTAGAACCTTTCTCTCTCCGTCTCTTAGGATCAACATAGTAGATAAAAGTAGAACACATAGACATAAGAAATAGGGAGACTATTCTTTATTTCTCTCAATATTGGTGATTACAACATAAAGTTCCCACGTGTATATAGTCCTGCTAAGGCCTAAGAGTTTGGTAAGAGCCCACATACAAACAGACTAGGATTAGGATTCCTCCTTCTCCTTTTCTTTTAGGATAGAGTCCGTATGTTTTATAACACTCCCTCTTGGGCGATTACCACGATATGCACATGCCTCATTAAAAACTCCATCCGAAAACCCGATGGGAAAAACTGTTCTTGAGAAAAGAGTACATCGCATTCGTTAGTTGTATTGTAGATGTTGTCTCATTAAAAATCTTGTGTGAGAAACCTTCAAGTAAAAACTCACATAGGGAAAAAGAGTACAATATTTAACCTTCTTGGTCATGTATTCTTCAGGATATTCTATTCTTCATAATAGATATTGATCTTCATGATCTATGCATAAACTTCAGTATTTAGCAAATATGATCTACTTGATCTTTATAATTCTATTAGTGGTTTACCTTCAAGGTAGATTCATTAAAAATATGCTCCCCGCATAAAGCCAAATTTTGAATTTCATTGTTCAAACCACACTTTTCATAAATATGTGCTTAATAATGGTATGCAGTACCACAATACTATATCTTTCAAAAAGTTGGCTCATAATTCTTCTATGAATTATATGGGAATAAATAAAAGCAATATGCTTCATGCATAATAACCAATTATTAGTTGTGCAAAACAAATAGATTTTATCCTTTAAGGTAATAAATTCTTTCAGGGGATTATGGGGGTAAATAAGTTACAATATTCAATATCTTCTAGATAGTGTATCAAACTTATACTAAAGTTTGAGTACTTATAATTCTTTCTTAGTGGATTTTCAAATTATATGTTCTACAAATCTTTAAGACTTTGATGGTACCACTAAATAATAAATCCAATCTTGTATTTGGCATTTAGGGGATAATTCAATTGCCAAATCACCATTACTCTTATACCTTATATGGTATTTAGAGGATATCGTCACTTTAATACTAGCTTTTCGATATGCACTTTCTAAATGTTTATATGACACCTTCATGGTGTTTATGATTCCTCATTTGCTTTCTCTCGGGTCTATATTCACTACAGGGATTGATGTTGTTTATTTAAGAATCGACTGGTAAATCCTTCAAGGATTAATTCCTTCAAGAATTTTCTCATTCTTAGCGAATAACATTTCTCTTCTATGAGATATATTCTCTACTACATGAGAGATTATTATGTGATATACATAATAAAATAGTTATTCACTACAAAGTCGTTCAATGACTCTTTTCCATCTAGGGCATGCTCTTCTTGAGACTTCAATATTCATACAGGAATATATAATCTACCTTAGACTTCTTAATACTTAGTATGAGATTTAATTTCTATATATTGCGATTTCTGTTCTTCAGGAACTGTATGGATTTTTAGAATCCACTTATACAAACTGCATATTTCATAATCATTAATTTCATTTGCCAGAGATATAGCAGAACATTTATTTCTTCTTAGTAGGAGATTCAACCTCAATTGCTTTCTTCATTGACGTGATATAATCGCTGTAGGCGACTTTGTCATGGACTTTGTTTTCTGGATCCAGGTTCTCATAAGAGAAACATTTGCAATTATAGAGGTAGCGTTATTGACAACTATTATTTTCTCTCAATATTCTCATAATATGAGATAATTCAGTCTCTTTGTTACTTCCCAAACAAGAGATAATTTATTGTTCTGTGTATCCAACACTATGATACGTGCGCTTAGTGTGTTGGATTTCATCTTCATGATGATCCTCTACATGAGGTGCTTGACCTTCTTCATGACGTGTTCTCTTCATAAGACTGGAGGAGTTTGTTCTTATTTTATTTATATTCAACAAGTATACACTAAACTAGAACTCACAGGCGTCCCCATAGATTTTAACTTGATAGTTTACAATATTTTAGTTCACTACTAGTAAACACAACTTCTGGTTTATTACTTCAAGTTACTCCTCTCATTTTCAAAAATATCTGGCATATGCTCCGCTTCATGCTTCACAAGAGCATTAGTCAAACTATTGTTTGATTTAGTGCGTGATACTATTCCTGCTTCAAGCTTCAAGGAATATTTTCTCTTAAGATCATTTTTCTTCTATGGAAATAATATTTGGTATTTAACATAGGCTCTCTCTCCCCTTAATGCCAATATTAGATCTTTAATATCATACTTCAAAAGATATCCCCTATGATGGGCTTAAAATAATTCAAATTCATGTATCTTCAACTACAAGTGGAGGCCTATTCATGTATGCTATGATAGAGATTTATAGGAAATATTAACGCACATATTTAAATAGGAGGGTTATTATTCATTAATGCAGCGAGCTAGAATACATAAAGTGCACTTAAGAATGTTCAGCATTTCTACAAACTCAGGGATGTTCTCTCCTTGATTTGCACATATCATAGTTTAGAAAACTATTTCATTATCTAACATCTTTATTGTTTAGCCAAAATAATTCATCCAAGTACTTGTACTTTAAAAAATGGACCATATACTTCAAAAATATAGAATACACAACATTCAAACTCACATGGAATTTCTTTTAGACTTTCTAATTGACATTAATGCAAAATTCCCCAAATACCTTTTCTTCATAAATCCCAAATCATCATAAGTGTGTTATCCACCATCTTAATTCCATAATTATTCGTCCCATCAATTAGGTTAGTCTCCATTGAGAAAATTTCATATTAACTTATTCCCATGGTCTTAGGATGCTTGGCCCTAGACCAATGTATTTGTTATGCATACGATGCATTGAAAGTAAATTATACGTTAGTTCAACGAGAACTATATAGACATAGCATGCTAGCTAGCCAATTTAATTTTGAGGGAAGTACAAAGGTAGCTACTAGCTACACCTATAGCTGCTATGCTAATATTCATGCAAGAGTGGAGATAGTTGTAACTCAATGAGAGAACAACATAGCGATAAACATGCATGTGGAATGTAGAATGTTGGTATTCAATCCAACGTAATAGATAACAACAAAATTCAAAGCTACAAGTTTACTTACAATTAGTGTAATGTAGAAAAAGTTAACTCGGCCGGAAGGGACGCAGCTAGAACTTCAAGTCCTAATACATGCACTTAAAGATAAATTTAGAAAGGATATGCCTATTAAATATATATTACCCACATTTTCTTATGCCTTTACCCAAAATTCCTCCCCTTTTCATGCTATAATTACTTAAAGTAGTAATATGCTTCATGCATCATCTACGAATAATCATTTCTAATGTTCCATAGAATCCAATCATACTTCTAGTATTCATTGGTGCTGGCATGAAATTCAAATATCCAGTGTAGTATTCAGTGTACAACAACATATTCAAGGTAGGACATAAACTTCTAATTCTTGGACTAAAGTATTAAATACTTAGTTAAGATTATACTGTTTCTTTTTCCCAAAAGAGGACTAGCCCCATTCCCATTTTTAGCGAAACGGAAATACATGAATTGTTTAAGAGAGACGAGCAACGGGGGGGGGGGGGGGGGGGGGGGGGGGGGGGGGGCGGGGGGGTGCGGGGAGGACCGATCCTAGTAGATCTGACCTGTCTCAGAGTCAGAGAGCTACTACCACTACGACTCACACCACAGTTTTTAAGGTACATCACCCGCTAAGAAAGAGGTAGCCGGATTATTACAGACCAGCAAATCCCCAAGGCCGTATTGGCCGAAAAGAAGTTTCAGAGAAAACATCTAGACAACAGGATATTGCACCCAAGCCTTCCTTTCCTCCAATCACATCTTCATCTGCTAATTCTGATTGTCATCATCCGGACGATCATCTTGCTTCAGGCGCTTGTACTGGTCTTCAGCTTGGTTCTGGGGAAGAAGAATGTTAGACGCCACCTTGAGCATGGTGTTTACTCCATTGATGAGCATACTCCTGTCGACTTATGCATAGAGACCTGCCCAAAACGCATTAGAGCTGCAGCGTGACACAGAATTTCGATTGGACTTCTGATAGTCTTGCCATCAAAGCATGCCCTGTTTCGGGCCTTCCATATAGCCCAACAAACAGCCGACACACCCCACAGATGGAACTTCTTGCCCAGCAGGAGCCATGCATCACACCATTCCCAGCATTGAGAGATGGATGTGGGGATGTTCGTGGCACCCAGCACAGTTGCAATAACCACCCAAATTACCTTTGCAATGTGACAAGAAAAAAAACAAGTGGTCAATTGTTTCAGTCTGGTCACAGAATTGGCATTTGGGGTTCCCAACCCATTTTCTTCTAATAAGATTGTCTTTAGTCAAAATAGCATCATTAGTCATTAACCAAATGAAAACTTTGATCTTTGGTGGAACTTTGTTTTTCCAAATTATTCTATGAGCAGAGCCATTATCAGAAACAGTCAAGGCATTATATAAGGACTTCACAGAAAACAGCTTGTTTTTGCCAATTTTCCAAAAAACTTGGTCTTCTGAGTTCTGAAGCTGAAAATTATCAACATCAATCATGATTTTGTTCCGGCATGCAAGTAGTTCTTCAGTGAGCCATCTCCTAAAAGATATCAGGACCCTGCCCTCTTTTACTTCAGTAACACTATCTCTTTTTGTTCACACAGAATAAACAAGGTGGGGGCAATAAATGAGATGGGCTTATCATACAACCAAGGATCACACCAGAACTTAGTTCTTTTCCCATTATGAATGCTAATCCCCCTACCCTGAAGGTATACCTCCTTGACTTTGAGAAGGTCATACCAAATAGGTGAATCAGTGGCTTTGTGAGTTACTGAATGAATTGATTTGTTGTGAAGGTATTTTGCTTTAACAATATCCTGCCACAACTCTTCTTCCTGCTCCAATTTCCACCACCACTTGGCTAGTAGGCTTATATTCATCTTCCTTAGGTCCTTGATTCCAAGGCCACCTTTTTTCTTACTTCTACAAATTTTAACCCACTTCACCAAATGGTACTTTTTCTTGGTCCCACCACCTTGCCAAAAAAAAAGCTCTCCTAATCTTATCAATTTTTTCAGAAATTGTCTTAGGACACAAATATACAGACATCTGGTAGGTGGGTGAGTTGTTAAGGCAAGAGCATATCAAAGTGGACCTTCCAGCTATTGACATTGTGCCGCCTTTCCAAACATCTAATTTTTTGTTACTTTTATCAACCAAAGATGCCCAGTCACTTAAATGAAGTCTGCTGGGGCTTACAGGAACTCCTAAATACTTAATAGGGAAGGAGCCAATTTGGCAATTGAAAATATCAGCATACACTTGACCCCAATTATCATTATCATTGATCACAAATACCTCACTTTTATTAAAGTTTATTTTCAAACCCGCCATCAACTCATACATGTATAGGAGTAATTTCAGGTTCCTGGCACCCTCAAGATCATGTTTGAGGAATACAATAGTGTCATCAGCATATTGTAATATAGCTACTCCATTTGGGATAATGTGATCAATCAAACTAGTGAATAAATTTCTTTCTTGAGCATTCTCTACCATCTTAGTTAAGCTATCCGCGGCAAAATTAAAAAGAATGGGGGACAGAGGGTCTCCCTGCCTGACCCCCTTGTAACTCTTGATGTAAGATCCCAATTTGTCATTCATTTTAATGCTAACTGTCCCACCAGTGACTACTTGAGCAATCCAAGTCCACTTCTCACTGAAACCCCTCATTTGCATGTACTCAAATAGGCAATTCCAATTTACCTTGTCATAAGCTTTTTCAAAGTCAAGTTTTAAAATGATCCCAACTTCTTTCTTTCTCTTGGTTTCATGAAGAATCTCATGCAAACACATAATGCCAGTCAGGATATTTCTTCCTTTGAGAAAAGCAGTTTGGGCCTTGTTGATCAATTTGTCAGCATATGGCTCAATTCTAATGGTGAGGACTTTAGTGATCAGTTTATATAAACAGTTGAGTAAGCAAATGGGTCTGTACTGTTGAATCTCGTTTGCTTCTTTAATCTTTGGCAGAAGTGTAATGATCCCATAATTTAACCTGCTGATATCAGCTTTGTTGTTATGGAAGTCATCAAACAGTTTGACAACATCAGATTTGATAATGCTCCAACATTTCTGAAAGAATTCAATGGGCATCTTATCAGGACCAGGGGCTTTATTTTTCTTCATCTGGAATAAGGCAGCACTAATTTCTGTCTCAGAAAAAGGCTGGCATAGAATTTCATTATCTGAATCAGATAATTTGTAAAAAATATTCCTGATTGAAGGGTCTAAATGAATGCCATGCTGAGGTACAGGACAAAACAGATCAGAATAGTACTCAGAAGCATGTCTTAACAGATTGTCATCTCCTTCAATGAATGTTCCTTCATTCTCCAGAGTTATAATGGTATTTTTTTCTTTTTCTTCCATTTGCACATCTATGAAAATACTCAGTGTTGATGTCTCCCTTAAGAAGCCATGACTCATGACTTCTTTGGAGCCAATATAATTCTTCTTGTTCCAGCAATCTAAGATTTTCACACAAAATCCAGTGTTTTCTGAAAATCTGCTCACTTGTCAGGATCATACTCTCTTCCAACTCTTCTAAAGCAGTCAATTCAATGTGGAGTTCCTTCCTAAGTTTCCTAACTTCCCCTTGTTTGTTGTGTCCCCATCCTTTAAAGAACTGTTTGATTAGTTTCATCTTTTGTTGAATTTTATCTAAGGCAGAGTTTACTCCAGATCTTATCCACCAAAGAATAAAATTCTGGGTTGTTAAGCCAACTTAAATCAAATTTGAACTGGATGTTGGTCCTGTTTCTAGGAACCCCAGTAGAAATGATCAAAGGGTTGTGATCAGAGATTTCTCTAGGTAACTTTCTAACCACAGCAAGAGGAAAAATATCTTCCCAACTTTTGGAGACAAGGATCCTATCCAGTTTTTCAAGTGTTGGGGGCTCTTGATTATTAGACCAGGTAAAAAGGCCAACAGTCATAATCAGTTCCCTCAATTCAAAGAAGTGGATAATGGAATTGAATAACCCAGAATGCCTATGTACCCCTTTATTGGAGTTTTTTTCATTTGCATATCTAATGATATTGAAATCCCCACCAATCATGACAGGTTCAGTACTAGCATCACAGAATCTGGACAATTCAGATAGAAAATCAAACTTTTGATCATCATGAGCAGGGCCATATACTACCAAAAGATTCCATTTAATTTTAAGCTCCTTGTCCCATAAATTCATCTGAATCATGGATTCCCCTTTTTTGAAGGAACCAACATCATATTTATTTAACTGTATGCCCACCAGGATCCCACCAGATTTACCTTTGGAAGGAATCCATTCCCAAAGGTAATCCTGATAAGAATCAAAACCCCTAAGTAAAGATGGTTCACAATCCTCAATCATTGTCTCTTGTAACCCAATAAAGTCAAAATTATATTGAAAGATGAGATTCTTCAGGAAAGTAGAGACCCCAGATTTTTTAAGGCCCCTACAGTTCCAAATTAATCCATGTACTGTCATTTTTTAACTTTTTTCTTTTTCTGTTTTGGGGATTGAAGGCCAACTTTACCTTCTTTTCCCTTGGGTTTCAAGCCAAGATCTTCCTTGTAACACCTCAGATGTTTAAATACTAAAACCTAACATATCATCATATGCATTACAAAGCATTTGGCATTTGGTGAAAACTTTGAGATGCACACACTAAAACAAGTTTATATTTATGTGTTAAGTATTGCTTGGTATTGTTTGAATCAAGTTTGAAACCTTTGCATTAATTTGAAATTCCGAAAACCCTGATTTTCAATATTTAAATCCTACCCTGAAAATCCATTTTAAAATCTAAGCATATTTTGGGGTTGAGCCTTAAAGCAAAAGTGTAGAGCTTGACAAGTTATACAAAGTTTATTTTTGGAGTTTTTCAAGTTGTTTAGAAAAATTTGGAGTAATTCAAAAAGGCGTAATTCGCTAAATATCCCGTATTTAAATTTAAAAGATCATTTCAAAATGTAGACCGAATTAGGGGTTGGTTATAAAAGCAAAGTTGTAGAACTTTTGATTTTGAACAACTTTTGTTTTTGGAGATTTTTGAGTTGTTATGAAAATTTGAGAGTAATTTGTGAATTTTGGCGAATGGCAAACTTGTAAATACTGTGAACAGTGTCCACCGCCGAAGCTACATTGCCGGCGTTTCCTTCTTCGGCGTTCCAGGCGCGGTCGTGGCCGTTTTGGCGTCGCGCTGGCGCGGTGAAGGCCACAACGCAGCTTCCTCGAGCTTCTTGGCCCCCTTTATAGCCTGAGCCGCCGTCGTCTTTGCCCTTTCTCTTTGCTCTGTTTTTCCCGTCGCCTTGCTCATCTCCGGCGAGCCCGCGCCGTCGTTGTTGTGCTCCAACGTCGCTGATAAGCTAGTTCCAGCTTCGCTTACTCCTTGCGCATCCAGCCGACCCACCTATTCGGCTTGTCTTCGTCGGGAACTCGAGTTGCATCATCTTCTTCCTCGCGGCCGGCAACTCCTCCGCCGAGCACGATTCGCCGCGGCCAGAGCTCCACGGTGCATCTCCGTCCCTGGTTTTGGTTGATTCCGTTTCGTCTCGATGCTGTGGTACTTAATCCATAGTTGGTTGCTCATTTTGACCACTGCAGTCGCCGGTTCTTCCTCACCGACGATCTTTGCTCCGCCGTGATCACCGTGATCGTCGTCACGCCTCTCCGTTGCTTCTCCGACCTCGCTCCTTGCTTCAACGCGTTTGGGGTGAGCCACTGGTGCTTCCTGGATCCTTTGTTTGAGCTCTACCGATTGCACGCCGCCGGCGTAGCGTTGCCGTGCCACCGTGTCCGCCATGGCCGACGTCGAGCTAGTATAGGGCCGTAATCAGTGCTGATAGCGACGTAAATCGATGCGCCTAGTCTTGGTGATCATTTTGGTACTTTGGTCGTCGCCGTTGGACTCACCGTCGACGAGTTTACGTCCGTCAGCGCCGTCGCCGTCGTGGTCAAACGCGCGAGGTTAGGGATGACAGGTGGGGTCGGGTTGTCAGTGACTGCGTAGTTCAAAAATGGATTTTTCTATTTTTCAGCAATGAATGAATAGTATCTGTTTTTGTTATTTTTGTATAGATTTATTTAGAGCTCCAAAAATTATGAAAATTTTTATGTGACCTCTATGTGCTGTATATTATTTAAGAAAAATATGAAATATTGTTTTTCAGCACTTTTTGAATGTGATAAAAATTGCTCAATTTATTAATAAATGAATTTCCATGATTTTTCTAAGCTTATTTAATTGTCCAAAAATTATGAAATTTGTTTTGCCACTTACTTATCATGTAATGAACATTTAATAAAATTTTGAGCTCAATTAGAATAAGTTGCTTTATTTCATAATTTTGAATTAAATAATTAATTCATAAAAGCAAATAGTAACCTTTAATGATTTAGGTTTTGTTTGAAATTTTGGATTAAGTGATGACCTTGGGTCATTAGTTGATAATGATCCTTGGCCATTGATGTATGTGTTACGAAAAAGATTTAGTTTGTTTGACTTGCAACTGTACCGCGAAGGAAAGTTATATTCAAATTGTTAAATTTTGCATACATCATCGAGCATCATGTTTCGTATTCCGCATCATGTTAAACATGGCATTGTTATTACGTGTAGTGAACGAAGGTGAACACGTGGCAGTTAATCAAGTTGTTGAGGAGGTTAATCCGTCTGTTGAGGTCGGATCGAATATTTGTGAAACGTCGCAGGAACTGGATTTTTTCGTCAACGAAGGCAAGCCCCGGATGCATACAACCCTACCTTGTATTTTACAAATTGATTTCACTTTTGCTTCTCTGTACTGCATTAAGTGATTAGGAGTCAAGTGAAAAACAAATTGGTGCATTACCAACCTTGTTATTCCATAATTACCATATTACCAGTTTTAAATTCGTATATGTCTAGTTTTGCTTAGCTATGCTTAAAACGATGAAAGTCGGGTGATTACCTGTCACCAGCGAACTTTAAACGAAATTTTGGTTAACTTATGTTATCATGTGATATGGGAATGTGGAGTAATAAATCTAGACCGGGCGGACTCGGTGCGTGTGAGCCACAAGACATGGAGGTCTTGTGAGCGGGTTCTTTCCGCCTGTGTCGATTAAGGCACGTCCGTTGTTGAATTGCATGAGGTGAGAATTTGTAGTACTAACCACACACTCCGGTAAGCCTTTACTCGGCTATTCTATTATGAGAATAGCTACTCGCGCACTGGGAGTGGAGAGATGGCGGGAATAGCGTGTACCCACGTGGCAATGGGTTGGATTGGTGGAGTACTGTATTCTCGGGTGGCGCGGACCTGTTCTTGTTTTAGAGGATCCGAGGGTAGGTTGGTATATGGAGGTTAGGGACCTGCATATGTCGTGTGGTCTGGAATTCCCAGCTGGGCTTAATCGGTTCGAATCATCATTGCTCCTCGGTCATGGAGACTCAACTCACTGTTCATCATCGTAGTATTAATCACTGGAACTCGAATAAGGCTTGTGAAGGTGTTGGATATGAAGTTTCATGATCTCAACACGGATCGTGTCAACTTTGTATATAATTTTTATGAAGTTTTCTATATAAAGAATTTTGTTAAAAGAGCTTTTACGCAAAAGAACTTTGATTATTGCTAAAGCTATACCTTGAATCCCTGAGCCTGCATTCCTAAGTTTATCAGTTAATATTTCGGTTAAGTCTTGTTGAGTACTTTTGTACTCAGGGTTCGTTGACCCTTGTTGCAGGTGAGCCTCATGAGCAGATCTGTTTTGGATCGTGCTGCATGACTATTGTTCGTTCTGACGATGAGAAGTAAATGTGTGATCCTTGGGCAGGATGTTTATTTTGTGTGTTATGTATATGTTAATTATGCCACTCCACTACTACTATGGTTTGTAATAATTATTGAACTTAGTTTGTAAGGTTTGAAACAACTGGTTTGTAAACTATGTTATCGTAAGACTTCCACTGTTTTTACTCTGAGTTGATATTTGAATAGATGTTATAATACTGCAATGACTCTGTAACGTGATCCTGCTCGGAAATCGTGGATGATTCAGGGTTCCCCGAGGACACCCGACAGTCTTTTTAAGTTAATAGAAACATATGCATACATGTCAAAGGTCGTCGGACAGTGACAGGTGCATGTGGGCCCTATAACTTAGGAGGTTCTGCCACAGAATGGTATCAGAGCGGTCGTTACAAGGTTTGTGGTTGTATTGTTTTACAAAAACTTCAAAATAATTTGGGATGACTAAATTTAACTTGATAATTTGGTCCAAATTGCTTCTGACTTATCTTATTTCTTTCTCACCATTCCGTATTTAATTAAAAAGGTTTTGTGTGGTGGAGTAGTAATCTTACTATGCCCTATATAAAAATAAATGTTGTTTATGTGCATTATAAACTTTGATGTTTTTGTTCGTAAGAACGATTCATGCATCATGATTAATTCACTAGTTACTTCCTTCACCTCTTAGTCTGGAGTTGAGTAGTGAGTCTGGTTTGAGGAATGTAATCCATCTTAGTTACTTTTTAGACTTTGATCAAATGGTCTTACTTGGATTAAATTGGCTTCCTACAGTATGGCTCGTGCCAAGATGACGCCCCGTAAGTTCACTGGACCCAAAGGAGTTCCTCGTCACCAACTTGCCCCTAGGAATGACGGTGGTAGCAGTAGCAGCTCTAGGCCTGATCCCCAGGCAGAGATACAGAGGATTTCTGCAGAGTTAGCACAAGCTACTAGAGATAGGACTTTGGATGCTATATAGGTAGGAGAATTACAGGATCAATTGAGGTGTCTTACCACCGCTCACAGGAACTGCGAACGTATGTTAGTTCGTACGGTGGAGGGAAGGAATGAAGCATGGCATAGAGAAAATGTAGCTAGAGCTAGAACTCACGAGCTAGAATTCTATGTAGAAGATTTAGAAGAACATAATACTTATCTGCATGAGGAAGTTCATAGGCTTAGCAATCTACTAAATCCAAATCATGAGCCCCAAGCTGATGCAATGGACCCCGGTGTCGTCCTTGCCGATGATAACGAATCGGAAGAGGAAGAAGAAGAAGATCCTAAAGAATTAGTAATGATCAATGAAAGTGATAACGAAGGCAGTAATAATTCCAGAATAGATACCGAGCCTGAAGTTTGAAGTAATTAAGGAGAGGAGTAGAGTTGTATAATAGTAGCTCTAGTTAAGTTATGTAGTTTTGTTTTTGTACTCACGGGTTTGTATTTATATTAGTAGACCCTATGTAATGTGTCTGGAGTAAGCTTTTGTGCAATTCAATAAAGGCTTGTGAATAAAGTTTGGTTTGTTATGAGCAGATGCGTCGTACGCGGGGTTCGTATGTTCCTGGAACTTCACAAGATGAGGACGGTATTCCAGATCCGCCACCAGTTCCAACAAATCTAGCTGATGCTATAACCGCAATTGTCAATGTAACGGCTGAAAATTCTCGTTTGCTTCATGAGATCGCTCTAAGTAATCAGAATCAGATGCAAGGAAACCGTGGTCGCCACCATAACAGACTGAAGGCTACATATGTTGATTTTACAGACACAAGACCACCAGTGTTCACCAAGGCAGATGAACCATTGGAGGCTGATGACTGGCTTCGAACCATGGAGCAGAAATTTAACCTTATTTCATGCACGGAGTATCAAAAACCTACCTTTGCCGCCCAGCAACTTAGAGGTATAGCAAGTGCTTGGTGGGCGAACTTAGTGGCTATGTAACCAGCTGGCATTCCAATAACTTGGGCTGAGTTTCATACTACCTTCAGAGCCCATTATATCCCTGAAGGAGTGATGGCAATGAAGTTAGATGAATTTCTAGCTTTGAAGCAAGGAGATCAAACTATGATGCAGTATGTGGGAAGATTTAATCATCTGTCCCAATATACATCAGAACATGTCAATACTGATGCCAAGATGAAGAGGTGGTTTATGAGAGGCCTGAATACCAAGTTGCAGACAATGATGACAACTTACACCAATGTCACTTATCATGAGGCCGTAAATATTGCAATTGCTTCAGAGTCAAAGTATCGGCAGCACAAGGAGCTCAAAAAGAAAAAGAATATGTCGTCTGGATCTTTTGGGCCAAATCAGAAGAGGCAGAGAGTGATTTATCATCCAGTACATCATAATCGTCCTCCTTATCGTCCGCCGCAGTTCCAAGCCGAGCAACAGTTTAATGTCCGTCCTGCTATAACCTATCCGAACTCACAGTCGACCAATGCTCCTGGTGGCAATGCTCCAACATCCCAGGGTCACAACTATCCGTGATACAATTGTGGAAGGACTAGTCATTTCTCCAGGGAATGTCCATATCCTAGGCAGGCTAATCAAAATTATCAGAAGGCCCCTGCCAATCAACAACAGGGTTAGGCACTAAACAAGAACCCCAATCAGAATGCTCAGAAGGGCAAAGATGAGAGGAAGACAGGACGGGTGTTCTATATTCAAACTGGAGAAATTCCGGAAGGGGAGCCAGTGATGATGGGTATGTTTCCTGTTGCCAATCACCTTGCAGTTATACTTTTTAATTCTGGCGCATCGCATTCATTCATCAATAGAACATTTGTCATGAAGTATGAAATTTCAATTGGGGCAACAAAGGAAAGTTTCTTTATACAGTCGCCTGGGGGACATCTGTGTACTAAGGAAATGGTATACCAGGTACCCGTAAACCTGGGTGAGCATATTTTTCCCACTACCATGATTATCCTTAAGGATCGGGATATAGATGTAATCTTGGAAATAAATTGGATGTATCAGCATAAGGCTGTTATAGATGCGTTGAATAGGACATTAAGGGTAAGTTTGCCTGATAGTAATTCTCAACTTCTCATCCAACTTCCAACCCTAAGAAGATCAGTGGGCAAGATTTGTGCAACTGCTGTCAATGAGATTAGAGATATTCCGGTAGTGTGTAAATTTTCGGACGTGTTTCCTGAAGATTTACCCGGTCTACCACCTGATAGGGATGTATAGTTTAATATAGAGTTACAACCTGGAACAGCTCCGATTTCTCGGAGAGCTTATAGGATGCCACCTAAGGAATTGGCCGAGTTGAAGACTCAGTTACAAGAATTGATTGAGAAGGGGTTTATCCAACCTAGTTCCTCACCTTGGGGATGTCCGACAATTTTTGTGAAAAAGAAAGATGAGACTCTGAGGTTATGTGTTGATTATCGTCCGTTGAATGAAGTGACCATCAAGAATAAGTATCCATTACCTCGGATAGATTTGCTTTTTGATCAATTGGCCGGAGCTAAAGTTTTCTCTAAGATAGATTTGAGGTCAGGATATCACCAAATCAAGATAAAGCTGGAAGATATTCCCAAAACGGCATTTACCACAAGATATGGATTATATGAATACTTGGTAATGTCTTTTGGTTTGACAAATGCTCCCGCTCATTTCATGTATCTGATGAACTCAGTATTCATGCCTGAGCTAGACGAGTTTGTAGTGGTGTTTATTGATGACATTTTAGTATATTCCAAGAATAAGTAAGAACATGCGGAACATCTCAGAATTGTTCTGACCCGCTTGAGAGAACATCAACTATATGCCAAGTTCAGCAAGTGTGATTTTTGGCTTAAGGAAGTGCAATTTCTTAGACATGTCTTGTCAGCCGAAGGAGTTGCAGTTGATCCTAGCAAAGTGAAGGATGTGCTTGATTGGAAACCGCCAACCACAGTTCATCAAGTTCGGAGTTTTCTGGGTTTGGCGAGGTATTACCGTCGGTTTATTCCAGATTTCTCTAAAGTATCAAAGTCCATAACGGAACTGTTGAAAAATCAAGTCAAGTTTGTCTGATCATCTGATTGTGAAGAGGCTTTCCAGACCTTGAAGAGATTGTTGACTACTGCACCAATATTAGCCCAACCTGATATCGAGAAGCCGTTTGATGTTTATTGTGATGCTTCAGGTATTGGTATTGGATGTGTGTTGATGCAAGAAGGCCAAGTCATTGCCTATGCATCCAGGCAACTTAAGCAGCATGAAGAACACTATCCGACTCATGATCTGGAGTTAGCAGCTGTGGTTCATGCTCTGAAGATTTGGCGGCATTACCTGCTTGGTAATACGTGCCATATGTATACAGACCACAAGAGCTTAAAGTATATCTTTACTCAGTCAGAGTTGAACATGCGACAAAGAAGATGGTTAGAACTGATTAAGGATTATGATTTGGAAGTATATTATCACCCTGGTAAAGCAAATGTGGTTGCAGATGCCCTCAGTCGCAAAAGTTATTGCAATTGTCTGACAGTGAGAACAATGGGTTTGAATTTATGTCAAGAAATGAAAAAGTTGAATGTAGAAGTAATTCAACAAGGAAGTTTGAACAACATAATTGTTGAAGCCACTATTCAAGATCAAGTTATTGCTGCTCAGAAGGAAAACAAGGGTATCACCCATGTCAAGGAAAGAGTCAAGAATGGAAAAGCGGAATGCTTTAGCATAGATGATGAAGATGTGTTATGGTTCAAGGATCGCCTGGTGGTACCAAAAGTTCCTGAGTTGCGGCAGTCAATTCTAGAAGAGGCACATGCTACTAGGTTATCTATCCATCCGGAAAGCAACAAGATGTACCATGACTTGAAGCAAAGGTTCTGGTGGACTAAAATGAAAATAGAGATTGCTAGATATATAGCAAAATGTGATACTTGTCAAAAGGTGAAAGCTATACATTTGAGGTCTGCTGATGAATTACAACCATTACCTATTCCATCTTAGAAGTGGGAGGACATAAGTATGGACTTTATTGTTGGTCTACCCAAGACATCAAAGGGATTTGACTCAGTATGGGTAATTGTAGATCGACTCACTAAGTCAGCATATTTTCTTCCTGTCAAGACAATATATCCTACGATCCAATATGCCAAGATGTATTTAGCAAGAATCATGAGCTTACATGGAGTACCAAAGACCATAGTGTCAGATAGGGGTACACAGTTTGTCTCTAGCTTTTGGAAACACTTACATGCTTCGTTAGATACCAAACTTCTATATAGTATAGCTTATCATCCGCAGACTGATGGACAGACTGAAAGAGTCAATCAAGTACTTGAAGACATGTTAAGATGTTGTGTCCTTAACTATTCCAATAAGTGGGATGAGTGCTTACCTTTGGCCGAGTTCTCATACAACAATAGTTATCAGGAAAGCATTAGAATGGCTCCATTTGAAGCACTCTATGGTCGTAGATGCAGAACATCATTAAGTTAGTCTGAGCCTGAAGAAAGAAGATTCTTTGGAGTTGACCTTGTGAAAGAAACAGAAGACAAGGTTAGGCAAATACAGAGTAATCTGAAGATAGCTCAGTCCCGCCAAAAGAGTTATGCAGATAGAAGACGGAGACCATTGGTATTTAACAAAGGAGATTTTGTATATCTGAAAGTATCACCAATGAAGGGAGTTAACCGTTTTGGCGTTAAAGGAAAGTTGGCACCTCGATATATTAGACCATATCAAATTTTGAAAAGGTATGGAAAAGTGGCATATTGCTTGAAATTACCTGAACATCTCGCAGCTGTGCATGATGTGTTCCATGTTTCTCAATTGAAGAAGTGTCTCCGAGTGCCTGAACAGAATGTTGAAGTTCAAGGAGTGGAACTAGAACCGGATTTAACTTATTCCGAATATCCTATCCGAGTGTTGGATCAGAAAGATCGTGTTACTCAAAGACGGACAATCAAGTTCTATAAAATACAATGGAATCAACATTCAGAAGAGGAAGCTACTTGGGAATCAGAAGATTACTTGTTAGAAAAGTTTCCAGAGTTTCTAGCGTCAATATAGAATAGAGTAATGTTAGTTGAGTTCGGTTGTACAAGTTGTGTTTTGTAAAGGGACCTCAGCTGTTTTATGGACAGATTTGGTATGTGTTCTCGCGACACATTTCCTTTTCCATTATTTACCCTATGGCTTTGAATCTCGAGGCGAGATTTCTTTTAGGGGGAAGGATTGTAACACCTCGGATGTTTAAATACTAAAACCTGACATATCATCATATGCATTACAAAGCATTTGGCATTTGGTGAAAACTTTGAGATGCACACACTAAAACAAGTTTATATTTATGTGTTAAGTATTGCTTGGTATTGTTTGAATCAAGTTTGAAACCTTTGTATTGATTTGAAATTCCGAAAACCCTGATTTTCAATATTTAAATCCTACCCTGAAAATCCATTTTAAAATCTAAGCATATTTTGGGGTTGAGCCTTAAAGCAAAAGTGTAGAGCTTGACAAGTTATACAAAGTTTATTTTTGGAGTTTTTCAAGTTATTTAGAAAAATTTGGAGTAATTCAAAAAGGCGTAATGCGCTAAATATCCCCTATTTAAATTTAAAAGATCATTTCAAAATATAGACCGAATTAGGGGTTGGTTATAAAAGCAAAGTTGTAGAACTTTTGATTTTGAACAACTTTTATTTTTGGAGATTTTTGAGTTGTTATGAAAATTTGAGAGTAATTTATGAATTTTGGCAAATGGCAAACTTGTAAATACTGTGAACAGTGTCCACCGCCGAAGCTACATTGCCGGCGTTTCCTTCTTCGGCGTTCCAGGCGCGGTCGTGGCCGTTTTGGCGTCGCGCTGGCGCGGTGAAGGCCACAACGCAGCTTCCTCGAGCTTCTTGGCCCCCTTTATAGCCTGAGCTATCGTCGTCTTTGCCCTTTCTCTTTGCTCTGTTTTTCCCGTCGCCTTGCTCATTTCCGACGAGCCCGCGCCGTCGTTGTTGTGCTCCACCGTCGCTGATAAGCTAGTTCCAGCTTCGCTTACTCCTTGCGCATCTAGCTGACCCACCAATTCGGCTTGTCTTCGTCAGGAACTCGAGTTGCATCGTCTTTTTCCTCGCGGCCGGCAACTCCTCCGCCGAGCACGATTCGCCGCGGCCAGAGCTCCACGGTGCATCTCCATCCCTGGTTTTGGTTTATTCCATTTCGTCTCGATGATGTGGTACTGAATCCATAGTTGGTTGCTCATTTTGACCACTGCAATCGCCGGTTCTTCCTCACCGACGATCTTTGCTCCACCGTGATCACCGTGATCGTCGTCACGCCTCTCCGTTGCTTCTCCGACCTCGCTCCTTGCTTCAACGCGTTCGGGGTGAGCCACTGGTGCTTCCTGGATCCTTTGTTTGAGCTCTACCAGTTGCACGCCGCCGGCGCAGCGTTGTCGTGCCACCGCGTCCGCCATGGCCGACGTCGAGCTAGTATAGGGCCGTAATCAGTGCTGATAGGGACGTAAATCGATGCGCCTAGTCTTGGTGATCATTTTGATACTTTGGTCGTCGCTGTTGGACTCACCGTCGACGAGTTTACGTCGGTCAGCGCCGTCGCTGTCGTGGTCAAACGCGCGAGGTTAGGGATGACAGGTGGGGTCGGGTTGTCAGTGACTGCGTAGTTCAAAAATGGATTTTTCTATTTTTCAGCAATGAATGAATAGTATCTGTTTTTGTTATTTTTGTATAGATTTATTTAGAGCTCCAAAAATTATGAAAATTTTTGCGTGACCTCTATGTGCTGTATATTATTTAAGAAAAATATGAAATATTGTTTTTCAGCACTTTTTGACTGTGATAAAAATTGCTCAATTTATTAATAAATGAATTTCCATGATTTTTCTAGGCTTATTTAATTGTCCAAAAATTATGAAATTTGTTTTGCCACTTACTTATCATGTAATGAACATTTACTAAAATTTTGAGCGCAATTAGAATAAGTTGATTTATTTCATAATTTTGAATTAAATAATTAATTCATAAAAGCAAATAGTAACCTTTAATGATTTAGGTTTTGTTTGAAATTTTTGATTAAGTGATGACCTTGGGTCATTAGTTGATAATGATCCTTGGCCATTGATGTATGTGTTACGAAAAAGATTTAGTTTGTTTGACTTGCAACTGTACCGCGAAGGAAAGTTGTATTCAAATTGTTAAATTTTGCATCCATCATCAAACATCATGTTTCATATTCCGCATTATGTTAAATATGGCATTGTTATTACGTGTAGTGAACGAAGATGAACACGTGGCAGTTAATCAAGTTGTTGAGGAGGTTAATCCGTCTATTGAGGTCGGATCGAATATTTGTGAAACGTCACAGGAACCGGATTTTTCCGTTAACGAAGGCAAGCCCCGGATGCATACAACCCTACCTTGTATTTTACAAATTGATTTCGCTTTTGCTTCTCTGTACTGCATTAAGTGATTAGGAGTCAAGTGAAAACAAATTGGTGTATTACCAACCTTGTTATTCCATAATTACCATATTACCAGTTTTAAATTCGTATATGCCTAGTTTTGCTTAGTTATGCTTAGAACGATGAAAGTCGGGTGATTACCTGTCACCTGCGAACTTTAAACAGAATTTTGGTTAACTTATGTTATCATGTGATATGGGAATGTGGAGTAATAAATCTAGACCGGACGGACTCGGTGCGTGTGAGCCACAAGACATGGAGGTCTTGTGAGCGGGTTCTTTCCGCCTGTATCGATTAAGGCACGTCCGTTGTTGAATTGCATGAGGTAAGAATTTATAGTACTTACCACATACTCCGGTAAGCCTTTACTGGGCTATTCTATTATGAGAATAGCTACTCGCGCACTGGGAGTGGAGAGATGGCGGGAATAGCATGTACCCACGTGGCAATGGGCTGAATTGGTGGAGTACTGTATTCTCGGGTGGCGCGGACCTGTTCTTGTTTTAGAGGATCCGAGGGTAGGTTGGTATATGGAGGTCAGGGACCTGCATATGTCATGTAGTCTGGAATTCCCAGCTGGACTTAATCGGTGTCGATGTTTTACCACCGGCAACCCGTCACGGGGTACCCGGGATGGTGATTTGTTCGGAGGGGTATCGGCGTTTGCAGGAACTCAATGGTAAACGTAGGGAGACAACGATTTATACTGGTTCGGCACGCCGGAAAGTCACGACGCCCTACGTCCAGTCTGGTGTGGATAGTATATTGCGCCCTGCGCTATTTGTTGTGTTGCAAGATATGTTGTGGTTGTAAGTTCTGTCAGTTATGTGTAGGTCATGTGTGTGTTAGGTGCCGATCTAGGGGCTCCTGCCCTCCTTTATATAGTCCAGGAGAGGCGAGAGTCCTAGTCGGTTACAAAGTAGAGATCCTAGTAGGATTACGTGTAACTAGTCCTAGTAGGATTACATGTAGGGAATCCTATTTGGACTAGGTCTTCTTCTCTCTTCTCCGTGGGGAACCTTATGGGTCCCGCATCAACAAGCCCCCGAGCATTTCATGATCGAGCTTCAAGGGCCAGGTTGTTGTAGACTTGTTCTAGGTTCTTTCTTGAAGCGAGATCTTGAGATGGTCTTCTTTGTCTTTTCTTTGGCTGATGTGCACTTTTGGACAAAAGTGCACTCAGTGAGTGTAGCCCCCGAGCCTCTTCCGTTTGTTGGGACAAGAAGCCAGAGGGTCCCTTTAGTCTTCTTGTTTGCTCCGAGTTCTTTTTCTTACAAAAGTTGGAGGGTCCAGATTCTTGTCTTCAAAAAAAAATTCTTGGGGTTATGTATCCCACAGCCTCCGAGCCTTCTCCGAGTACTTTTCTTTAGAATAGAAATCGGAGAAGGGTCTTGATGTGTTGTCGTAGTCTTGAGTACTTGTATTCTTGGTCTTTCATCCTTGAATCCGAGCCCCCGGGCGTAGTTGAAGCGAATGCTGAGCCCCCGAGCTTAGTTTTTTGACTAAGCCATGATGCTCTTCCGAGTTGTTTTTTATTCAACGAGGTCGTTTCTAGACTTTTTTGGTTCTTGATGTCCCTCTTCCAGGTTGTTTGCACTTCGTCCAGGTTCTTTCTAAACATATATGTACCTTATCCGGGTTGTTTTCTGATTTGACTGAGCCGTGATGCTCTTCCGAGTTGTTTTTATTCATCCAGGTCATTTCTAGACTTCTCTGGTTCTTGATGTCCCTCTTCCAGGTTGTTTGCACTTCGTCCAGGTTCTTTCTAAATTTGTATGTACCTCATCCGGGTTGTTTTTTTTATCAATCCGGGTTCTTTCTGAAATGTTCTTCCTGGTTGTTTTTGATTCATCCGAGTTCTTTCTGATCCTGTCTTGGGTTCTTGCCGCACCTCTTCCAGGTTGTTTGCACTTCGTCTAGGTTCTTTCTGAACTTGTATATACCTTATCCGGGTTGTTTTCTGATCAATCCGGGTTCTTTCTGAATTTGTCTTGGTACTTGTAGCACCTCTTCGGGGTTGTTTGCGCTTCGTCCAGGTTCTTTCTGAACTTGTATGTACCTCATCCGGGTTGTTTTCTGATCAATTCGGGTTGTTTCTGGACTAGCTCTCAGGAGCGTGTTTTCCTGATCTCATGGTACAGATGTAGCTTTCCTGCATGTTAAACATAAAAATATATTGTAAATGACATTCCGGATATGAAGTCGGGAGCATGTCCCATATTTGAATAATCAATCAGGGGCGGGCCCCGGCATTATGAAATGTATATAAACTTTTTGCGTCTTGCTCTTGCTAGGCCATGCAAATTCCTCAGGTAGTGTCCTGTTACGTTTAAGCACTTGAATCTCTGGCGTATGGTTCAGAGGTTCATGACGTGACCATGTGAGCCTGGCACTCGGTTCGTGACTGTCCATGTGAGTAGACAAGCTTCATGGATTAAGGCGTGTTCTACCTGAGGAATTCGGCGACCGTTAAGAGAAGACCTAGAGCACTATGTTTGCTCGCATGATGATTTTTTGTGTCTTCCCTTGCTAGGTCGGTTAATTTTTTGGGTAGTAGCCTGTTACGTTTAAGCACTTGAATCTCGCGTATGGTTCAGAGGTCCATTGACGTGACCACCCGTATGGTTCAGAGGTTCTTTGACGTGACCATCCGTATGGTTTAGAGGTTCATTAACGTGACCATCCATTCGAGAAAACAAGCTTCACGAATTAAGGCTTACTATCCGAGAAAATTAACAGTCGTTAAGGGAAGATGATATGGCCACAGAGGCATACGAATAATATCCGGAATATATAAAAAATGAGACATGACTTAGCTTGGTTCGTGGCCGTGTTGTCCATCACCACAGCCGAGTTGTTGGCGTTGCATTCGGCGCAGCGTGCAGCCAAGTAGTTGGAAGGAGATTTGATAGCTCTCTTGTCGCCGGATGTAGTCGAACACCTTGAAGTAGTCGAACAGTTCTGCCGAGTACTTTGCTGATGAGGTAAACCGGTTGAGCGATCGTGGTTTTTTTTTACAACAAGCGATCGTGGTATGTTGAGTACTCGGAACAACTCAGAACCCGTCGTCGAGTACTCTGAAGCCGTCGTTGGTAGTCCGTTGTCAAGTACTTCGGAACCCATAGTGAAGTAGTGTCGCATGCCCACCGTGTCCGAGTTAAACTTGGTCTGTACCGTTTGGCCTATCCGCGTTGATCTTGTCTTGTCGCGTTCGTGCAGCCTAGGTGGACTTTTGTTCAGCCTGCAGCTTGCATCCTCTCGTGTGCCTTGATGGTACGTGCATCTTCCATGCATATATATACTAAGCTTCAACTTAATGAGTATATATACGCATCTATGCAGGACAAAGCTTCCCCAATATCTTGATGTGTAGCTAGCTTGTATGTCTCTGTACGTATCACGGACTCCTCTCCCTTCTTTCTAGCTTGTTTGTTGGCTTTGCTCGTTCAGGAGTAGGACTTGCTGCTTGCGTCCGGGTTGGACACGAAACCGCGTAGGGCCGAGTTGCCTCGAAGTCGCTAGCAAGTCACGCGTAGCCCTTGCACAAGAAAGATTTGTCTTCTGTTTTTTTTTTAAATTGATTTGTTGTACGCTGTAGACTTCGTGCATATATATGATCCGAGTTGGTCTTGGAGATTGACTTGCATGCATGTTGTTGGCTTGCTGCATGTAACCTTGTGCTTGCGTGCTGCTGTATGAATCCAGACACCTTGAATCGGGCGTGTAGCTTATGGTTTCCATGATTAAAGTTCGGCGTTGATGCATGCTGTGGCCGCCGACATCCAGCACGGATTTCGATCTTGTTGTGAGACTTAAGATCCGATCTAAGAAAATCTTCTGCTCTTGAAATCATCGGGCTCTTCCACACCGACTTGCCTTCTGGTGTTGATCTCAGCTAAAATTCAAGGGAGTCGGAGCCCGAGAAGGTTATTGCTGCTTTGATAATCGAGTTGTCACGAAAGACATGGATGATGACCATGAGTTCGGTGAGTTGTCGACGAGGCCGACGAGAGTCGCAGCGTGTTGTCGACGAGGGCCGACGAGTGCTGCGACGAACGTTGATCTTGAGGTCCACTGAGCTCTCGAACGCAAAGTGCCGAGAGCCCCTACCTGGCGCGCCAGCTGTCGATGTTTTACCACCGGCAACCCGTCACGGGGTACCCGGGACGGTGATTTGTTCGGAGGGGTATCGGCGTTTGCAGGAACTCGATGGTAAACGCAGGGAGACAACGATTTATACTGGTTCGGCACGCCGGAAAGTCACGGCGCCCTACGTCCAGTCTGGTGTGGATAGTATATTGCGCCCTGCGCTATTTGTTGTGTTGCAAGGTATGTTGTGGTTGTGAGTACTGTCGGTTATGTGTAGGTCATGTGTGTGTTAGGTGCCGATCTAGGGGCTCATGCCCTCCTTTATATAGTCCAGAAGAGGCGGGAGTCCTAGTCGGTTACAAAGTAGAGATCCTAGTAGGATTACGTGTAACTAGTCCTAGTAGGATTACATGTAGGGAATCCTAGTTGGACTAGGTCTTCTTCTCTCTTCTCCGTGGGGAACCTTATGGGTCCCGCATCGACATTCGGTTCGAATCGTCGTTGCTCCTCGGTCATGGAGACTCAACTCACTGTTCATCATCGTAGTATTAATAACTGAAACTCGAATAAGGCTTGTGGAGGTGTTGGATATGAAGTTTCATGATCTCAACACGGATCGTGTCAACTTTGTATATAATTTTTATGAAGTTTTCTATATAAAGAATTTTGTTAAAAGAGCTTTTACGCAAAAGAACTTTGATTATTGTTCAAGCTATACCTTGAATCCCTGAGCCTGCATTCCTAAGTTTATCAGTTAATATTTTGGTTAAGTCTTGTTGAGTACTTTTGTACTCAGGGTTCGTTGACCCTTGTTGCAGGTGAGCCTCATGAGCAGATCTATTTTGGATCGTGCTGCATGACTATTGTTCGTTCTGACGATGAGAAGTAAATGTGTGATTCTTGGGTAGGATGTTTATTTTGTGTGTTATGTATATGATAATTATGCCACTCCACTACTACTATGGTTTGTAATAATTATCGAACTTAGTTTGTGAGATTTGAAACAACTGGTTTGTAAACTATGTTATCGTAAGACTTCCGTTGTTTTTACTCTGGGCTGATATTTGAATAGATGTTATAATACTGCAATGACTCTGTAACGTGATCCTGCTCGGAAATCGTGGATAATTCGAAGTTCCCCGAGGACACCCGACAGTCTTTTTAAGTTAATGGAAACATATGCATAAATGTCAAAGGTCGTCGGACAGTGACAGGTGCATGTGGGCCCTATAACTTAGGAGGTTCTGCCACAGAATGGTCTTGAGTTCTTTTTTTGTTTTTTGGAGAGATTTTGAGTTTTCTTTTAAACAATTTTCCTTTTTTCTTTGACTGGGCCAGGATTTCACTTTCTGTCTCAGAAAGGTCATCCTTTAGCCATTCAATAAGCCTTTCATTGATATCATCTTCTGGAGTGTCATCCTCATTAATTTCTTCTAACATAACATCATGCTGTTTAGACTGTATGTTTCTCCTAGCATTTTCTAAATCCTTAAGAATGTCAAAGGTCCCAAAACTAATTTGTTGGGTAGCAATGCCAATATCACTAGACAAACTTTTAATAGTTTCAACAGGTAGATCAGAAAACATGATAGGAGAAGAGTTAGTACCTTCCAAATTCCTTTTTCTAGCCATCCTTTCATTTTTCTCTTAGATAGTTACAGCAATGTCCTTTTTGAGCCTCTCACTTCTTCGGATTTCTTGAATTTTCAGAGTGTTGCCAGCAGTAGCCCCTCCATTAGTGACAGCATCTTGTGGTTCTGGCAGCTCTTCTTGCACTACCATCTCATCTTCAGCAACCAAGCTTTCCTGAGTGTGCACAATAGCCTCATCAGAGAAGTCCAGTTCAGGTTTGATTGTTGATTTCCATAGAAACTAACTGCTTCATAGTTGTCACATCCTTTTCTTCAGCATTCTTGAGCTTCTTAGCATCATTGGTGATTTGCATCAGATCCAAAGCAGGAGTGTTGTTTTCCGTACACCAAATATGCTGAGTATCTTTATCATCATTCTGCTTGGAGCTACCCTGACCAATATCACCAAAGCCCTCTAATTTTCTGATTCTCTCACCCAGATCACTGTCAGAATCAGAGTCTTCAAATGTTTCAGGAATGTGTACTTTCTCACCTTTACCATCATCCTCATAGGTCTTCTGCACACTCAGCTTCCCTCCAGCAGTACTCAAATTGCCAATCTTGGGTCGGGCAGACATAGTAACATTGGCAGAATGCTTCTTACCAGCACTTTTATCAGACCCTGGATTAGCAGATTTACCACCAAGTTGAGCAGCAGCTTTTGCTTGGGGATCCTTGCTAAGATTGTCATCTGCTTTGTATTTCTTGGATGGTGGGGGCTGCTCTCCCTCAGATATTTTGATACCAATTTGCAGAGTCTTGATAGGCCCTTCAACCTCAACCACTCTTTCATAGGTAAAATCATGGAGGAACAACCCCAGGGTGCTTTCAGCGGTCTTAGGAACCTTAGTAATGTCCCTACATGCAATCTTCACCCTAACATAATCATGTCTCAGCTTGGTCCTCTCATCAATCTCAAGCACCTTACCCACCAAGCCACCAACCTTGGCACAGGTTCTGATTGACCTCTGGTCAGAAGGAATGTCCCATACTCTGAACCATGCCTGTTGAAGCTCACCTTTGGCTCCAAAGCTTGTGGTGTAGGAATCAATCTTCATTTGAGCATTAACATACCTCATAGCAATAGATGGGAAGAAACTCCACTCCTTGACCATCTTGGGGTTTGGGAACCTCATGACAAATTTGTTCTCTCCTATAGGTCAAGCAGTCCATCTCCAGGTCTCAGTACCATGAATATTAATGAACTGCCTCTCAATGTCCTTACCAGAAGCCTGTACAGGAACAATAGAGATAACAGCAGTACATTCCTTCTCCCTAGCCATCCTGGGATCAACATCTTCATCAATGTAGAAGAAGCTCTGATCCTCAACTTGAGTTGCACATAATTCTGGACCACAGTTCCATGGAATGCACTTCTTGCAATCATAAGCCATATGGCCATGGACGCCACAGATTTCACAATTTAACCTTCTACAGTCTTTGGTGGCATGGTTAAACAACCCACGGATTTCACAAGGACCCCTAGGTTGATTGGAAGAACCAGCCTGGGTGTCCTGAGCATGAGAAACTTTATTACCTTAAGAAGATTCAGGGACCTCCTGGGAAGCTTTCTTGCCCCACTGCTCTTCAGGATGTTTCTGCTGATCTTTCGATCCTTCCCATTTCTCATTGGATTGTTGCTCCTACTCTTCTTCCTAGATAGCTTCTTCTTGAACCGGTGGCGCTCTGTTGGTGCGTTCCCAGGTGAGGTTGCGGCCAGTAGTACGGAGGATCAACCCCAGGGTGCTTTCAGCGGTCTTAGGAACCTTAGTAATGTCCCTACACGCAATCTTCATCCTAACATAGTCATGTCTCAGCTTGGTCCTCTCATCAATCTCAAGCACCTTACCCACCAAGCCACCAACCTTGGCACAGGTTCTGATTGACCTCTGGTCAGCAGGAATGTCCCATACTCTGAACCATGCCTTTTGAAGCTCACCTTTGGTTCCAAAGCTTGTGGTGTAGGAATCAATCTTCATTTGAGCATTAACATATCTCATAGCAATAGATGGGCAGAAACTCCACTCCTTGACCATCTTAGGGTTTGGGAACCTGATGACAAATTTGTTCTCGCCTATAGGTCGAGCAGTCCATCTCCAGGTCTCAGTACCATGAATATTAATGAACTGCCTCTCAATGTCCTTACCAGAAGCCTGTCCAGGAACAATAGAGATAACAGCAGTACATTCCTTCTCCCTAGCCATCCTGGGATCAACATCTTCATCAATGTAGAAGAAGCTCTGATCCTCAACTTGAGTTGCACATAATTCTGGACCACAGTTCCATGGAATGCACTTCTTGCAATCATAAGCCATATGGCCATGGACGCCACAGATTTCACAATTTAACCTTCTACAGTCTTTGGCGGCATGGTTAAACAACCCACAGATTTCACAAGGACCCCAAGGTTGATTGGAAGAACCAGCCTGGGTGTCCTGAGCATGAGAAACTTTATTACCTTGAGAAGATTCAGGGACCTCCTGGGAAGCTTTCTTGCCCCACTGCTCTTCAGGATGTTTCTGCTGATCTTTCGATCCTTCCCATTTCTCATTGGATTGTTGCTCCTACTCTTCTTCTTGGATAGCTTCTTCTTGAACCGGTGGCGCTCTGTTGGTGCGTTCCCAGGTGAGGTTGCGGCCAGTAGTACGGCCATGCCCCCTCCCCTGCCGGCCAGCACCAAAACCATCTCGAGCGGTGCCGTAGTTGCCTCGTTGCCCTCCACCACGATTCATCCTGACCGAGACCGTAGGAGCCGACTCCGCTCGAACGGCGGCCGCAAAAGATCTCACAGGTTTACCTCCCCAAAAATGTCTAGCGATTTTGATGAGGATTTTGTTCGGAGCGTGGCGGCTAGGGTTTCCCGGACAAAGGGGAATGGTGTTCGGAATCGATCCCTGAGGGTGACGCGGTGTAGATGGGTGGTGGTATCCCGACTCGGGGTCATCTCCCACCTCCCGCTCACCATTACCCAGTTGACCGCCGCGTGTCACAACAGTAGGTCCGCGCCCTAGGATTCCCGCGACCTCCTGGACTTTTGGTGGTGAGCGGAACCACCGTCTCGGACTGGTTGGCTCCACCCCCAATTGAATCACAGAGCAATCACGTTTTCCCGCTGATGGGGACGCGGACGACGACGAGCCGCCATGGCTGGGCCATCGAAACTGAATCGGGATTTCCTTGATTTTAACGGAATTTTGCTTGATTTCTTCAAAAGGAATCGAGCCCGTCTCCACCGCATACCTGATTCCCCGGGATTGAACATCCATGGGGACACCAAAGCCTCGGGCTCGCTCCTGCCGTCGCTGGCTCTGGGATAACGCCGGGAAGGCGTCATCGTTCCCCAACCAGCCTCCGACCTTCTCTCCCCCCTTCTGGATATTCTTCTCCCGCCATGTGTCACGGCGAGCGATGAGCACCTCCAGCGGCGAAGCCACAGTGTATGTGTCGGGGTCATGCGACCCCGATAACTTTGTACAAATCAGTGGAACTCTGCGTATTTCGGCCAGCTACGACCCATCAAATTAAGTTCATGAATCTGTGCGACCCCGACAGTAGTTTAGTCTAGATTCGCCGCTGAGCACCTCGACATCATCCTCCGTCCGCCGGTAACCTTCATGGTTATATTGATCCGTCTAAGATCTGTTAATACGTCAATATAGTCCACTGTTCATGTGCTTATAGGAAATTCAATTTCTCTTCTACCTTGATGGTAGTTGTGCACAAAGAACTGTGACCTTCATGCATAAATGATTCTTTGTGGATAAAATTAATTCAAAACTTATTTAGATAGATAAATATTGGCAATTTGTTTATATGTATAACATATAAATCTAATTCATTTCATGCAAGATTAACACATATTACTGCAAGTAAAAATTGCAACTAAGAATAAATGCTTCATATTAGTCTTCAAGTTAATAAAGTAACCATTAACCACTTAATTCAACGGGAATTAAAATTTAATGCACCACCGCTACTATACTAATACTTCTATATAGTATATAAGTTTAAAGACAATACAAGTATGTAAGCACATGGTTTAAGTTCTTATAGAGAAACCTTAAAAATTCATTATCCATTCTTACATGTCTTAGCTTCTATGCTTGACATTTAGCAGCTTCATGCATGCTTTATTTCATATAGTGGTGATATGTAATCTTGATCCTTCTAAGAGTCTAACATATGCAAGTCATATATCTCGGTTCATAGAGCTGTCTAAATATTCTAACTCAACTTCTATTTGAGTAATTTCTGATGATAAATTTAAATACTTCTTGTATTTCATTGCTCTTTGATATTCTATATACAAAAGATATTTCTTCGAAAATATTCATCGATGAAATCTTATTTACCTTCTTGTTTTCTATGACATTTAATACAAAGCTTCAGGCCATTGTATTTGTTTATAGAGCAGCGTATATATCTCGTATGGTCTATATTTCTGACATTATGCAATCATAATATGGGATACCTTCTAAAATTTATCATGCAGTGAGTCTCACGAGACCTTTGAGATTTATTATGGCCACATACTCATTCTCGAGAGTAATACTAGGAACTATAGTGCCTTAGTATACTCCACTTTAGTGGTAGTTTAATATCCTACTAGGATTTAACAATGACCATGCTATATAATTATGTCATTCAGGCCAAGTCGAGGATATTCTTTCTTCGTGAAGGTATGCATATATAACATTATAACTGGAATCATCATGTGCGTATAGGTTTACTGCGTGTAAACAAGTAGCAAGGTGCAAAAGATAGTAGATGGTTATACAAAATATTCTTAAAAGCATCCTAACATTTTTCAAGGTTGTGGTATATGTAAATTTTTATAATTAATACCAAACATTCGTTCATCCCAAAAGTTCTTTATGCTAGGAAAAACAAATATGAGCTTCTCAAATGTGATAAGTCTAAGGTCTATAGAATTTAGAGAGAGCTCATACACCTTATACCATGTGTTTAGTGTAATCATTTATTCTTACAATTTCATTTCATGGCATATAATTTGTAATGTGTGATAAATAAATGCTCTTAAAATAGCATAAGAATATCAACACATGACATTTATACATGAATAGGAAAATGATATTGTAAATATATATAAAAATATTTACTATCAAAATGCCAACACACACTATTCTGCACGAATTTTTTTATCTCTTCTAAGGATTTACTTACTTCATTTAGTGTTCCATGCAATTTTCATAATGAACATGGATTATCTCATAAATATTCAGAATATCCCATAGCTTCCCCTTTTTCTAAGGGGTTCACCCAAAAACTGTAATTTCAAAGAAATCCAGTTACTATTCTTCAAGAATACAGAATTTATGCATAATTCTGCACGAAAGAGTGCGGCCCTTTTCCTTCTGGAGTTTTACCAAATTTTTCTTAATTTATCCACAACCCAATTTACTACTGGGCCGATTCAATCCCGTTTTCTCCCCCTTGGTCCGATCATGCACGTGCAGAACCTTTTACTTGACTTGGCCTATGAGCAGTGAACAAACATGCATAGCCATAAACTTCTTCCTCTTTCCAGTTTCTACCCGTGCAAGTGTTGGACTTCTACTACTGGAGCAGTGCGCACGGGTGGACGACAGATGAGCCGATGGCGTGCAGGCCACAGCGATGCCTTGGGGGCGTTCGGGTGATGCCGGCGAGCAGGCGAACAAGGCGTGAGTGTGGCAGCGTGCAGGCTGCTGTCATGTGGTGGCATGCGAGACACACAAGGTATGCACAAAGCGGTAAGACCACCAACACAGACAACGGGTGGTGCTGGGCTGCTGGCTGCGAGTCATATGCTAAAACACCATATCAGCTTTGTTCGTGGGGATGGCTATTGGGTGTGGATCAATCAAACTTAACTCGCACAACCAGAATTTTAGACTTTTTCTAGTGAGACGAGCTTCTCCTAATGTTTTAGCATTCAAAATTTAGTATAAATTTTTTCCACTAAATACCTCATAGTGAGATTCACATGTTCTTTGACCAGTGGTAGTGTTTTATTACTATTTAAAAACACTAGGAAAAGTCCATTATTTTGGTAGTGTGATTTTTTTTTTTGTGAGTTCGAGATCTCCGCAAGCAAGATGCAACCTTACTGATCGATGAAAATCGTCGGATCCAAGGACTACAGGTCGAAGCTACAATTGATGTAGTAGCGTGGGTGGACAGTTCTGAATGCAGATCATGTAGCCATAGCTTTGTATGATCGTGGTGCCTTGCTATGCAACAGCGTGTGTGTTTTCCTGGTTGTTCATACAGGAACGGTTTCAGCGCTGTTGCAGTACCGGGCATCAGTCTCGGTTGGGAAACCCCCTTTAGTCTCAGTTTCCCAGGGGTTTTTCAACAGGGATTGCGAAATCGGGACTAAAGGCCCCCCTTTAGTCCCGGTTCTGGCAACCGGAACTAAAAGTGGACCTTTAGTCCCGGTTGCTATTACCAACAGAACTAAATGCCCTCCCAGGCATTGCACCGGGGCTGGCACCTGTAGTCCCAATTGGTGTTTCCAACCGATACTAAAGGTTCTTTTTTCATTTCATTCTATGGTTTCTTTTCAATTCAATTCTTTTTTGTTTCGATTAGCTTTTCGTATACGAATTCTACGCTGCTAATATACGTCCACGTATAAGGTTCCATTTGAGCATTATACATAAATAACACACTAAAATATATGAAAACTACATATATACAAATATTTTAAGAGGTTGTACATGCATGGAATATATACATAGTAAAGTCATAAAAACCTTGTACTCATGTCCTTCGGAATTTATTCAACCCTAATCTTCAGTCGTATAGATACTAGATATTAATTCTTTAGGGTCATAGTGGTACGAGCCTCTAGGATCTATGACCTCATCCATAAGAAATCCTGACAATGCCTCTTGAGTTGCTTTGATCTGGTCACATCGCATCACCGTTTGCTTCCTCCATTCAATCTTCAATTCGAATGAAAGTAAAAGTATGAATATATATATGATTTATATATCAACACAATGGTAATAAATAAATTATGTATATTTTTTACGTACTTCGAGAATCTCTTCACTTGTTCTCCTTGAGTACTCCATAAGGAACTCGCAGACATAGTATCCACATAAGTTGTTCCATGATCCATGCTGCAGACACCACTTTACGAAAAAAAGATTCATCATCAACCAATGAAGCATGGTAATAATGAATTGAACTAAATAAAGATGCGGTGACCTATCTAAAACTTACTGGTTATTGGACTACATTTAGAGGCACTTTTCATTGACCATAATGGCATTTCTCGGTGAACCTTTTCCAAGCACTGGCCAACAAAATAAATAAATGGAGTTATATCAATAAAATAACATAAGAGAGTATATAGTGTGTGAAAGGTCGAGATGGCGGACTAGAGGGGGGTGAATAGTCTTTTCTAAAATCAATTGCATCGGCTAACCGAAACAAGCGTGGAATTAAGACTATCGGTCTAGCCAAGACTACACCTGTCGGGTACCATAGAACGGGGTACCCCGAGCGTACACCAAAAGAGTCACTTAAATCCCATCAACAACGAAGCCAGAAGGTAGGCCATGGGTTCGTCACCGGCCCCGTCCGAGCCCACCGGCTCTCCGCCTCGCCTGAGGCCTCGCAAGGGAGGTCTCGGCGCCCTAACGAAATCTCCGCCTCGCGCGAGGCCTCTCGCGAGAGGCCTCGGCAAGGAGCCCAATCTCCATCTCGCCCGAGGCCCCGTGCGTACAGCCTCGAATAAGACAGCTATTCTCCATATCGCTCGAGGCTGGCTTGTCAATAACCCGTCACCCTCGCCTTGATCGGTCTTCCGGACAGCACGTCACGTCCTATTAATGCGTCAACCACTCCCGCAATCTCAGCCGGACGGCGGCTCGACACCACGGAGTGGTCGACAGGACAAGAAGTCGCATCAGCGCCATACCGGCTGAGACAGGGCACGGCGGGGATTACCGGCCACTGTATTCTGGCGCTGTGCCCACGATCAGCGCCCGTACTACACTGTGCCCCGCGATCCCCGCCCCGAAGACAACGCGGCATGGGAAGCCTAGCCCGAGTCATCATCGCCTCTGAACCAGCGTACCAGAATGACCGCTCCCTCCGAGCCTCGGCACCCTACGATAGGGCCTCGGCCATCTCGAGATTCACATCTGCCAAGACCCCCACCACGGTTTGGCCTCGGCACAAACCGAGCCTCGGCCTCGCACGCAGTCAATCCACAGCGACCCGTACGCTGACCGCCGCGCCCACTTCGAGGCAGCCCTGGAGCTCCCATGACGCACAGGATCGAATGTGATCGGCACGTCGCCCCAGCGCTTCAAGGATGGACCACTCCGACGACTATGCCACCACAGGAACAGGCTACAGGGCTTGGACACGCCGCCTCCGTTCGCACGACGCTGTATAGTTAGCACATGTACCACCCCTGTCCTCCCTTCAACTATAAAAGGAAAGGACTTGGGCCATTTCGAGGAGAGGGACTCACGAAGAACAACACCCTGTAACACGCACATTTCCCTACCGCCTGAGAGCAACGTCTCAAGCAGCCCACATCACTTCCCGCCGAGACCTGGGACTAGCTCCCTCTCTCACCGTGCTTGTAACCCCCTACTACAAGCACTTCGGTGCAAGGAATACAAGATCAATCTCTCAGACTAGACGTAGGGCACCAATTGCCTGAACCAGTATAAGCCTTGTGTCTCTTTGCATCACCATCCGAGATTGGGAACATGCAGCATAAAATCACTAGTGGGTTGAGGATCCCCCGGTCCAAAACACCGACAGTTGGCGCGCCAGGTAGGGGCCTCTGCGTGTCAATTTCGTCATCCCAACAAGTTCCGGATGGCAGACCCCGTACGACCGCTGTGTCTCGGCATGGTGGTCTGGTTTGGGAGCCTGGAGTTCATGTCTCTAGGGCATGAGTACGACATGGTACTTCTCACACCCTGAGCCCCGCTTGCCGACGACGACGTCACGCACCGGCAGCCCAGGCGCAGGCTGCGCCCGAGCGGCCGCTCTCGCTGCGCTCGCTGAGGAAGCCCGAGACATCGCGCTGCTGCACTCGGCTAAATACCAGCAAACCCTATGACGCTATCAGGCCCGGCGCATCCGAAGCAGAGACTTGAAGGTAGGCGACCTGGTGTTGAGGCTGGCGTAGAGCAACAAGGGTCGCCACAAGCTGACCCCGCCATGGGAAGGACCGTACATCATCGCCCAAGTGCTAAAGCCCGGGACCTACAAGCTAGCCAATGAGAAGGGCCAAATCTTCACCAACGCTTGGAATATAGAACAGCTACGTCGCTTTTACCCTTAAAATTCCAAGCATTGTATATATGTTGTTTCTCGGAATACAATTGAAAAGCGTTCTTTAGTTGTTCTAATTTTTCGAGAAACCCCCCCCCCCGAGCCCATCGTTGGTCTCGGCAATACGATGACACTATAAGGAAGACTCAGCTCTACTTCCGCAGAACCGAACCTCCCTCGGGGGCTAGATGGGGGATTCCCCCTAAGTCCCACGCGCTATTTTTTAGTCATTTTTTTAAAAAAAAATCCTACGCCAAACCCTCTAGCACGCTCTGACGAATCGGTTGCGGAAAACCCAAGGACCAAAAGCCTGTCTCAGGGCCAGAAGGCCGGTAGAGTCGCGAGACGGCCTAAGCCTCCAGGCTACGGTGCTCCCTCACCACCTTTCGCCCATGGGACGGCTTGCGCTCCAAAGAGGTTTTTTGCAAAGAAATTAGATCAGAGACAACAAGAGGGCAGAGGCTTGGAAATACAAGACAAACAATTAAAGAAACACAAGTACTTCCAAAGAAAGGCCTCCACGGCCACAAACGTTACGATACACAATTAATTCCTATCTTATTTACATGGCCGCTTGGGGCCCAGGTCAAGGCTCAGGACCCCCGGCATCGTCAGACGGCGGGGGAGGGACCACCTCCCCTTCGAACAACGTTGCCAGCACCGTGCTAGGGCCTTTCGCTGCCTCCAATAGCTTCGTCACCACCTCGTTGGCCTCATCGTCATCATCGGGCAAGACGTAGCCATTGCTGATGGCTTGGAGGTCAACACCAACGTAGTGCGAGGCGATGACGGCCAGTGCGCGTTTGACGCCCGTATGCAGCGCTCCTTGGAGCCGCTCACGCACTTGACCGCTCAGTGCAATCAGACGGCTCCCAAGGGAGCTGCCTGACTGAACCCCCTCGACCACTAGGGCCTCGCAGGCAGCACGGGCAGCACCCTTCAACGTGTCGTGCTCCTTGATCTCGGTCTCAAGCACCGTCTGCACCGCGACGGAAGCCTCGGCCGCCCGGGTGACCTCCACCTCCGACTCTACACCATGGAAAATGGAATGGGGTTGAGCGAGAGAAAAAACAAGCCAAATAGGGACGGAAGCCTACGGAGCTCACCCTTGGCCTTAAGCTCCCAGTGTCGGGCCTCGACCCGAAAGGCCTCGGCTTTCTCCTTCAGGCGCTGAGCCTCGACCCGAGAAGCCTCGGCCGCCCTGGAAGCTTCACTCCCTAGCTCTGCATCACACCAGGAAGTTAGGGAACGAACATAAGAAAAAGCGAATAAAACGAAGGGACTAGGACTCACCCTCGGCCTTTCCCCTCCAAACCACAGCCTCGGTTCGCGAGGCCTCAGCCGCTGCAAGGGCCTCATCCAAAGCGCCTTTCGTCAGCTAGTGCACATTCTGTTCCGCCCCTAGCTGCCCAGCAAGAGCCATGGTTGAGACCGTAGCTTCTTCGGCTCGAGACCTAAAGGCATCCCGATCATTGGCCGCACGGGTGAGCTCCTCCTCCAACTCCTTGACCCATGCCGCCAGAGGGGCGAGCTGCTCCTGAGCTGTGGCCGCCTCGACCTTTGCGTTGGCACAACGAAGGCGGAGGTCCTCCACCTCTACGCTCTGCACCGACCAGAGCTCATTGGCGCCTGCAAGAAGGCCTTTCTGCTGCTGAAGCTGGTCCCAGACGTCCCTCTCCCGCCGAAGAAAGACCGACTTCCTAAGAGACCGGGTCTTGAGCTCCTAGGGGAAACAGAACAGGGGTCAATCCCTACAAAGAAAACTCAGAAAAAGACCACCACATGAGAGAAGAAAGCACAAACCTAGGCGACTCTGGGCAGATCGTTGGCCACCACGGACAGCGCCGTCCGCAATGACCGCTCCGCCAGCTGGCGGTACTGCTCAAACGTGTCCCAGCAGCCACCCTCGGCCGTGTCCTCGAGGGCAAACAGGGGCTCAGCCCCAGGGTCATCCCGGCTCTGCCATAGGACACACGGGTGATCCCACCCACGGGGCTCGGGTCGTACTCGCACGAGGGCCGAGCTTCCCTCGCCCGGGGTCAGAACCGGCTGTTCCACGACACCGGCCACCTCGGCGTTGGCCATCTCCTGCGTCCGGGAAGTATCGTCGAAGGAGATCAGAAGGACCTCCACCTCCTGGGCGCTTTCCCGTGACAACGGCGGGCCTTGAACCAAGGGTGCCACCGAGGCCTCCGTTGCCTTCATC
Organism: Miscanthus floridulus; assembly: GCF_019320115.1. Lineage (NCBI taxonomy): Eukaryota > Viridiplantae > Streptophyta > Magnoliopsida > Poales > Poaceae > Miscanthus > Miscanthus floridulus. The sequence continues at coordinate 110,301,949 of NC_089580.1, read as the reverse complement.
TCCACTTACTGGGCCGACGGCCTCTCCACGATCACGTCAGCCTCAGTGGTCCCGGGGGCTCCGGCCTCTACCATCGTGGCCTCGGTGGTCTCGGGGGCTCCGGCCTCCGCCATCGTGGCCTCGGCGGTCCTGATGGCTTCGGTGCCCGCTGCAGCGGCCTCGATGGTCCTGGGTGCCACATCCTTCGTCGCCTCGGCCTGTGAAACCCTAGGGACCTCGGTCCCAGTGGTATCGGCGACCAAGGGAACCTCGGCCGCATCCGACCCACGGGTCTCGCCATCGTGGGGCAGAGGCGCTCCCTCCCCCTCCTGTGTTAGGGCCACCTCGGCACCCCCTCCTTGGGTGGCCGGCTCCTTTGGGTCGGCCCTCGCCAACGCCGCGCCACGTTGTAGGGCGGCATGCGCCTCCACCACCTAGTGGGTGGTGGAGCCAGGGTTAACCTTGAGCGCTTTAAGGGGCGCCAAGGTAGGCACCTCCGTAGGTCGCTTTCGGCTAAGGACAAGACGTTCACAGGGTCAGCACGAGACAAAAGAACGAATGGAAAGCACTGCGACCCCACCAAAAATACACCTACCTCGAGCAGGGTGGCAATCGCTTTGCCACGATGACCCTTGTCCGCAAAGGCAGTGGCAGCGGCAGAGGCATGGCCTCCGTGTCCATCAGTGCCGGTTGGTCCTCAATGGACCCCGGCACCCCCTCGGTCCTCTACGGGGGCAGTTGTGTCGCCTCTGCCGCCACTTGCTCTACCGCCGCCGCCGAGCCCACTAGGCTAACGGCGCGTTTGCCCAACACTCGCGCCTCGAGCGTGTTGGCCTCGGCCCTGGAGCGGGCAATTGCCGACCCCAGGTCGGCTCCTCCTCCTCCTCCCGGGAGTGTCGGGCTGCTTGCCAATGCCCCGGCACCACCTCCCCTATGTCAGGGAGATGGTCCAGGGGACCTTGCCCCATCTCGCCCTCGTCATCCCCATTCGAGGCATCCGTCGATATCGACGGCGATAGGGACTCCTCCAATGAGAGGCCATCCTTCCTTTGTTGACGGCGGCGCTTGTCCAGTTCCTCGTGTGCGAGGATCTTCTTCGTGCGCTTCACCGCCTTGGCGTCCTTCTATTTTTTCTGCGCCTCGGCGTGCGCCCGGTTGATCGCCCACCGCCTCGTGTCCTTAGGAACGGGCGACGGAGAGGCGCGCACGTCCCTCATCCCCTGCAGGAATGGCGAACACGCATAAGGGAACGAGAAGTAAGGAGAAACGGAGGAGGCTCGGGGGCTACAGCGGCGCATGACTTACCAACGAGAGGAACCCCCGCGACGGGCGCATCGCGATGGGGGTCAAGTTGCCACCCCTCAGCTTCGCCTCCACCATCTCCCCCACCCGACGAAGAATTTCCTCGTCGGAAAGGGTAGAGGAGGACATCCGGATGCCCTCATTGGGCTCACCCGGCCTCATCTCGAACAGCCACCGCCGCCGAGCCATCAGCGGCAGCACCCTCCGGCAGTGGAAGGCAGCCACGACCACAGCTGCGGTAAGGCCACGGCCCCATAGCCTCTCCAGCCCCTCCAGAAGCGGTTGCAGCTTGAGCTGATCCTCCCTCGGGACGCCGTACTTCCACCTCTCCAGGCAGCTCCCCACAATCCGCCCAGTGTAGGGGGGAAGTCCTCCATCATCGTTGAAAAGATAGAACCAGCTCGTGTACCATCGACAATTGGATGACGCGAGCTGGGCCGGGATGTAGAGGTGCTGGCGATCCTGGCGCACTTAGAGAGTGCAGCCGCCGACCCTCGTCGCTTTCCTCATGCCTGACGTGCCCGTCGGCTTAGTTGTATGCCCCGCCCAGAAGAGGTGGAGCCACAACTCCCAATGGGGAGCAATCCCCAAGTACCCCTCGCAGACAGCGACGAAGATGGCCGCCTGTGCGATGGAGTTGGGGTTAAAGTTATGGAGCTCCACGCCATAGTAGTGCGGGAGTGCCCGCATGAACCGATCCGTTGGTACGCTGAGGCAGCACTCGTGAAAGGAGATGAAGCTCACGATGTAACCATCGCGAGGCCTCGGCTCCAGCTCGCCGTATGGAGCGATCCACTCTGGCCTATTGGGGTCCGTCACCGGACGAAGAAGTCCACCGTCGACGAGCGACTGAAGCATCTCCGCGGTGACGTCAGATGGATCCCAAGGGTCCGCCTCGATGACAATGATGTCGCCGGCCATGGATGTGGTGGAGGGATCAAATGCGGCGGTGAGTTTCTTCTCTCTCTCTTTCTCGCTTTCTCCCTGGCTCACTCTTCTCCCTTCTTCTTCCCAGCACCCGCTGCTCTAGCGATGGCTCGATGGAGGCAGAGCTAACGCAGGCAAGGTAAGGTGAGGAGGGGCGAGGCTCTTTGAGTATTTATGCAGGGTGAAGGCGAAACGGACGGGCGATGAAATCGGGGAAGTTTCCCCTGGATCCGGCGCGGTTAACCTCGATCCGATTTTACCGCCCACGCGCCCACCTTTTTCTCATTAATTGTGGGAATAGTTACGTCCCATCCACCACGTCGCGCCCGACCACTGCAGTAGTAGGCGTCGTTCCGCCTCCCCAGAAAACCACCTCAAAAGGTGCGCCAGCTGTTGCCGAGCCAATGGGGAAGATATTCCCCCCCGCCCCATTCCTTTCAGATGAAGGAATCGGGCTCTGAGCCTATTACGGTCTAGGGGTTCGAAGGCTGGGCCCCTAGGGGTTTCGACAGCCGCCCCAGGACAACAGAGTCAGGGACGACCGTGGGCGAGCCCACACGGGGCCAAGGCCCAAGCAAGCAAAACGCTTGGGACGCCCTAAGTCATGTCCAAGACCGGCAAGGAGGTCTCTGAATGGGATCCCACCATAGGGAGGCGTCGAGCCACCGAGGCCCAGCGAACGGCCTCGGCACCCACTAGAGAAACCCTCTAGTACTCTTGGAGTGCGTCTCTGGACCGCTAGCCATCCCCTAGCGAATGGGGCACGGGCCTCCACTCGGACTTACCCGATAACAGCTCACCAGAAGTGCCAACGCTCATGCCCACTGAGGGTAGCCTGGCACATTCCACCCCTCCTTCCGAGCGAAAAGGAAGCGTGAGGGTCGTACAAAAAGCCAGGGGAGCCCCTAACGGACCTCTTGCTCTATGCAGAGGCTAGGGGGCTCTTCCTGCAACCTTGCCGAGACCTAGCGACCCCGGCTCGCACTCGAGGGGGCTCGGCAAACAACCCCTCCTTCCGAGCGAAAAGGAAGCGCGAGGGTCATACAAAAAGCCAGGGGAGCTCCTGACAGCCCTCTCGCTCTATGCAGAGGCTAGGGAACCCTTCCTGCAGATATGCCGAGACCCTGCGACCCAGGCTCGCACCCAAAGGGGCCTCGGCAAACAAACCCTCACGCGCGAGGGGCGTACAAAAAGCCAGGGGAACTCTCGACGGCCCTCTCGCTCCGTGCAGAGGCTAGGGGGCTCTTCCTGCAACCTTGCCAAGACCCAGCGGCCCAGGCTCGCACTCGAATGGGCTCGGCAAACAACCCCTCCATCCGAACAAAAAGGATATGTGAGGGTCGAACAAAAAAGCCAGGGGACCCCTGACCGCCCTCTCGCTCCGGGCAGAGGCTCGGGGGCTCCTCCTACACCCAAGACAAAGACAAACGACCTAAGCCCGCGCTAGAAGTTTTGTTACAAATACGATAAAGGGCACCGAGCCTATTATGGTCTAGGGGTTCGAAGACTAGGCCCCCTGAGGTTTCAACAGCCACCCCAGGGCAACAGAGTCAGGGACGACTATGGGCGAGCCCACGAATGGCTGAGGCCCGAGCAAATAATCGCTCGGGGCATCCTAAGTCGTGTTCAAGACCGGCAGGGAGGTCTCCGAATGGGATCCCACCATAGGGAGGCACTGAGCCACCGGGGCCCAGTGAACGGCCTCGGCACCCACTAGAGAAATCCTTCGGTACCCTTGGAGTGCGTCTCCGGACCACTAGCCGTCCACTAGCAAACAGGGCACGGGCCTCCACTCAGACTTACACAATAACAGCTCACTGGAAGTGCCACCGCTCGTGCCCACCGAGGGTAGCCTAGCACATTCCACCCCTCCTTCCGAGCGAAAAGGAAGCATGAGGACCGCACAAAAAATCAGGGGCACCCCTGACCGCCCTCTTGCTTCGTGCAGAGGCTCGGGGGCTCTCCCTATGACCTTGCTGAAACCCCGCGACCCGAACTCGCACTGGTGGGCTCAGCAAATATGATAAAAACTCCTCACTCAAAACACGAAAAAGCCCCTGGAGGAGTGCGCTCGCGCGCACCCACCAAAACCTCAAGAAGCAAAACATGATCCCTACAGGAGCGGCTGCAAGCCAAGTCTTGATAAACCCTCAGGGAGAGTGCACGCACTCCCCCCGAGGCTCGGGGGCTACGGTCGGGTACCATAGAACGGGGTACCCCTAGCGTACACCAAAAGAGTCACTTAAATCCCATCAACAACGAAGCCAGAAGGTAAGCCATGGGTTCATCACCGGCCCCGTCCAAGCCCACCGGCTCTCCGCCTTGCCTAAGGCCTCGCACGGGAGGTCTCGGCGCCCTGACGAAATCTCCGCCTCGTGCGAGGCCTCGGCAAGGAGCCCAATCTCTGTCTCGTCCGAGGCCCCGTGCGTACAGCCTCGAATGAGACAACTATTCTCCATATCGCTCGAGGCTGGCTTGTCAATAACCCGTCACCCTCGCCTCGACCGGTCTTCCCGACAGCACGTCACGTCCTATTAATGCGTCAACCACTCCCGCAATCTCAGCCGGACGGCGGCTCGACACCATGGAGTGGTCGACAGGACAAGAAGTCGCATCAGCGCCATACCGGCTGAGACAGGGCATGACGGGGATTACCGACCACTATATTCTGGTGCTGTGCCCACAATCAGCGCCCGCACTACACTGTGCCCCGCGATCCCTGCCCCGAAGACAACACGGCATGGGAAGCCTGGCCCAGGTCATCATCGCCTCCGAACCAGCGTACCAGAACGACAGCTCCCTCCGAGCCTCGGCACCCTACGACAGGGCCTCGGCCATCTTGAGATTCACATCTGCCGAGACCCCCGCCATGGTTCGGCCTCGGCACCAACTGAGCCTCGGCCTCGCACGTAGTCAATCCACAACGACCCATACGCTGACCGCCGCGCCTGCTTCGAGGCAGCCCTGGAGCTCCCATGACGCATAGGATCGAATGTGATCGGCACGTCGCCCCAGCGCTTCAAGGACGGACCACTCCGATGACTACGCTGCCACAGGAACAGGCTACAGGGCTCGGACACTCCGCCTCCGTTCGCACGACACCGTATAGTTAGCACATGTACCACCCCTGTCCTCCCTTCAACTATAAAAGGAAAGGACTTGGGCCATTTCGAGGAGAGGGACTCACGAAGAACAACACCCTGTAACACGCACATTTCCCTACCGCCTGAGAGCAACGTCTCAAGCAGCCCACATCACTTCCCGCCGAGACCTAGGGACTAGCTCCCTCTCTCACCGTGCTTATAACCCCCTACTACAAGCACTTCGGTGCAAGGAATACAAGATCAATCTCTCAGACTGGACGTAGGGCACCAATTGCCTGAACTAGTATAAGCCTTGTGTCTCTTTACATCACCATCCAGGATTGGGAACACGCAGCATAAATTCACTAGTGGGTTGAGGATCCCCCGGTCCAAAACACCGACAACACCCCTCTATCTATGTTCTCTAGCACCTTTCAAAGATACTAATTAAGCAACAAAGGTGACGGGCTAGCTAGAGCTCACCTAACCAATTCTAGAAGCAAGGCCACACAAACCTATGCCACTAGTACTTTAAGCAACAGGGGAGCTCCTACACATGCTAGTAAGCAAAAGCACAAAGCCACCTAATGCTCACTAACAATGCTCAATAACAAGGCAACTAATGCCAAATTAGAGAGCGCAATTACTTAGCTACACAAACTAAGCAATGTGACTAACAAGGTCACACAAACCAAATTAGCCACCCAAGGGAGCTACTTCTATGCTACACAAGCAAGAAGGTAACTAGTAAGCTACACAAGCTAACTAATTACAAAAGCAACTACACAAGCACAATGTATGCAAAAGTAATTACAAGCTTGTGTAATGAGGATGCAAACCAACGGGAAGAACAAGGTTGACACGGTGATTTTTCTCCCGATGTTCACGTGTTTGCCAACACGCTAGTCCCCATTGTGTTGATCGCTCACTTGGTGGTTCGGCGGCTAATTGGCATCACTCGTCGAGCCCACACGTCGGGCACCGCAAGAACCTACCCCAAAAGTGAGGGTAGCTCAATGACACGCTCAACTAGAGTTGCTCTTTGTGGCTCCCATGGGGCGAGCACAATGCCCATCACAAAGCTCTTCTCTGGAGCACCGTACAAGCTTCTTGCGGGCTTCGACAGAGACCACCACTAAGCCATCTAGGAGGTGGCAACCTTCAAGAGTAACAAGCACCATCGGCTTGCAACTCGATCACCTAGTGCCACTCGATGTAACCTCATGAGGCAATCGCACTAGAATCGCTCTCTCACACAATTGAATGATCACAATCAAGCATATGTGAGATGGAGGGCTCCCAAGCATTCACAAGCATGGACACAAAGTCCCCCGAGGTGCTCAGCCCTAGCCATGGTCAAGGCCACCTTCTATTTATAGCCACATGGGCTAAACTAGCTGTTACTCCTTCATTGGGCAAAACTCAGGACGACCGGACGCTCCGGACGTATCGACCGAACGTAGGACCTTAGCATCCAGTCAACAGATGCTCACCACGTGTCGCCTCCATTCAACCTCAGTCACTTGATCTCAACGGTCAAGTGATGACCGGACACAGCTGCACAAACTGACCGGACACAGCAACCCCAGCGCTCGGTCATTTCTAGTAAGGTACCAGTCGCGACCGGACGCGTCCGATCGGTCACGATCAGACGCAGCGTCAGTGTCCGGTCCTTCTCCAACTTTTCTATGTCGCCTACGTCACCGTATGTCAGCCTGACCGGACGCACCCTGCCAGCGTCCGGTCACTTCTAGCACCAGTGTCCAGTCGAAGACCGACGCCTGCACGCTCTCTACCGCCACTGACCGGACGCAGGACCCTAGCGTCCGGTCACCACGTGACCAGTGTCTGGTCCACTCTATGAGACCCTGTCTTTTCTATATAGGGCACCGATGGCACCGTCGGACTATCCGCACTCTACGGGCGGACACTCCACCGGTGGAGTTTCAAACCCTTCTCACCTTCGTTCCATCGCCGAGTTGATCCACATCAACTCCAACTTCATCTCCTTTGGAAATGTGCCAACACTACCAAGTGTACATCGCTATGTGTATGTGTGTTAGCATTTTCACAATCATTTTTCAAAGGATTAGCCACTCAACTTGCCACGCCACTCAATCCTAGCGACAATGCAAAGTTAGATCACTCGAGTGGCACTAGATGACCGATATTAAAACAAGTTTGCCCCTCTTGATAGTACGGCCATCTATCCAAAACCTAGTCACAAACTTCTCTACACACCTATGACCGGTGAAATGAAATGCCTTAGGTTATACCTTTGCCTTGCGCATTCCATTCCATCTCCTCCAATGTCGATGCAACACATGCACCAACACAATCAATAATGATATGATCCACTTTATATCATCACATTATCATATTGGTTCATCGATCTTGACTTCACTTGCTTTTCACCGTTGCCTTCGTCCATTGGCGCCAAGTCTTGCTTAAGCTTCACCGCCACGCAGTCCATCGCTCCAAAGCCTCCAACTTGCCCTTCACGCTTGCAACCAATCCATCAATCCAAGTCTTGTCTTGATCTTCTCCACCTTGATCACATGACTCAATGTCATGTCTCATGTGCAATGAGCTCCTTCATCATCACATGTGTGAGCTTTGCAACATCTCCAAGCCATTTTCACCTTCATGGCATATGTTGCTCACACATATGTACCTGTGGACTAATCAGCTGTGTATCTCACATAAACACAATTAGTCCGCCTAGGTTGTCACTCAATTACCAAAACCACGCAAGGACCTTTCAGTGTGCGAGACCAAAATTACCACCGGAGAATATCTATCATTTCTTGGTAATCTTTTTGGGGTTTTGTCGCTGAGTCAAAGATCTTTACAGTACTCCTGGGCATATCAATGACCAACAGTATCCAGTGATAGCTACATGTTATACGCAGGCATAACTCATTAACTAAAATCAACATGGAGTAAGCAAAATAAAATGGGCACAAGATATTAACACTCACTTGAAGTTGTAAGGGAAGAGTATCAGTGTCTTGTTATGTTGGTTATCTAAGAACTTAAACAGATTATTCTCCATTTGAGGTTGCCATCTATCATATGGACTAATAGTGTCCTTGAATGTGTGATTCGGATCCATGAAACCAACATCAGTTAACCCTTTTCTCTTTAGTTTCAGCATCTTATATCTGCATTTATATAGTACAAAAGAATATATATATATAGTGTGTGTGAGGATAACTATATATAGACAACGAACCACCATGCAAGTTACTTTAATTATAGAAAGAATCACTTACAGACACCAGCAGCCGAGGAGAGATTTGTCGAGAGTGTCCCGGTTTAATAGTTGGTGTAATTCATTGAACTCAATATGTAAAATGTCATAGCCACTGGAGTAATGCTCTGGTCTAATTCTGACAACAAGCCATGCCTCTTCGTTGTCACACGCTCTTAAGTACCACTTGTTTAACATGAACATTTGCGTACCCAGTGATGACAAGGACTTAGGGTTGATAAGACTCCTGCCATACTGATAGGTCCAGTAAATATCAAAGTTGGTTGTTGGTATGGATCTTCCCCCAATGAGTTGTTGAGGTGTGAGACCTATTGTGGCCATAAAGTCTTAGAGTGCCTCCCTATCGATTGGACCGTCTTGTGCATTTGTACAATCATCCTCAACAACTAGAGGGTTGATAGATTGCTTAGATTGCTGCCCGAGCTGTGCAACATCTTTCCTTACTCTCTTTGCTTTCAGCGACGCCTTATATGACTTGTCGAGAGAGTATTCATAGTCCGATAATGGTGAGGGCTTACGTGCATCACGCTACTTTTTCTCGCGCTCATTGTTTTTTCCTTAGTTCTCGTTGAGCTATGTAGTGCGGCTTTGGCGGTTTTTTTTTCTGAAGTTCCAACCTCCTTGCTCCTGATTCTACTAAACTTTGCTTCTAGTTATCAAAATCTTTTTGTGCCGCCGCTTTTGATTCCTCTTTAGACTTCTCATAAGGTAGCTTCTCCGGAGGGGTCTTTGTTTTACGATGGCTGGCTTTCTTCTTCACCGGGGACTTCACTAGGGGCGGGGGCCTGTTCTGGCTCTGTGGTGTGGGAGGCAGAGGAGGGGGAGACCGCCTTGGAGGTGATGGAGATGGAGATGCAGCTATGCCATGGAACACATCATCATCGTCCAGAGCATCATCATCGTCCATAGCACTCTGATGATCATTATGGGATGGAAGAACTGGACTTAGGTTGGAAGACCTATGAGTACAAAAATGATTATTACGCGAAGCCAATAATTAAGAATGATTATTGAAAAACTATTTTGTTCACTTTCATCCGCACCTATCATGAGATAGTTGAGGAGGAGGCGATGGTACCCTAGCTGCTGCACCGGGAATAATGATGTAGCACTTGTGCCATAAAACGAATGAATGTTCTGCTTGTCCTAGGGTCTTCTCGCCATCACCTCTAAGAAAGTCAAGAGGCACTTCCCTATAGTCTTTGATAACTCTATCCACCGAGATGCTAAAATAGCCAGGTGGAATTAGATTCCCATGTCTTATTAGTGTCTTCTCAAGGACCACAGGAGAAACAATACCATGCACCACCAAGACTGTGGCACCGGTATTCCCCAAGGGAATGTGTAGCTCACATGGCATCAAAGGCACGGTGATGTCATCCACGGGAAAGTGCTACAATGCATCATCTTGATTTGGGAGCTCATTGGAAGCGCAACTTCTTCTTAGCTGAGCGGGCTAACGTTGACTGCATGCTCTGATGTTGATGACTGCCTCCGGCTACTCAACTGTAGTGCCACTTGCCATTTGATTTCCTCTTGCATTTTCACGTCCATGTTTAGTTATCGTTCCCGTGATTGAAGCACTGCCTCCTCTAACCTATGGATCCGCTCTGCCTCCTCATACTTCCTTCGCTGGCTTCTTCTATAGGTAGTGGTGTCCTCAGGGAAGCCATGCCACCACAAAATCAACCCTTTGCCTTGCATTTGCTTTGGGTGTTCAGGAGTTCGGAGGGCGTATGTCAGCTCATCCTTCTCTCAGTTGGGCACAAAGGCACCACTGGCAGAAGCATCTACAATATCGATAAGACTTTGTGTTGCTGTTCTGATTTCCCCACCAATAACTGGCTCCTCGGTCTATGGGTCCAGTGATCCCCCATACACGAAAAACCAATTCTTGGAGCGTTCAGGCCATTCGAGTGAAAATGGATGGATCCCTTTGGCAAGCAGGTCTGCTTCCATTCTTTACCACTTTGGAATGGCACTCCTGTAGCCACCTGATCCCGTTTTATGATGGTATATCTTCTGTCGTGCATTCTATTGGTTCCTTCTCACCCATTCCTCACCCTTTTTCTGAGGTCTTGTACCTCACAAATTCGAGCCAGTTGTCCCTCAACTTTTTGTATGGGCTATTTTGACTAAAATCCGGAGTCAGATTCTTCTTGATAAATTGATTGTACAGCTTCTTCTTCCAGGTCTGAAATTGTGTGGCCATCTTCTTGAGAGCCCAACTTTTAACTAGTTTTCTTAAATCTTCACCTGCTTGTAGATTGTAATGTGTTGTGACTGAATCCCAAAGAAGGTCCTTCTCTTGCTTAGAAACCAAAATTGATCAGAGGATCATCCTTCTTTTTCCATTCACGAACACTGATCGAGGCCCTGTCCTGAACAAGAACCCCATAGTGGTTTATGAACTTCTTAGCATTGTTTTTTGGCTGGAGGCCGGTATTAGGATCAACTTCTGTGATTATGTAGTGGCCCTCCAACGGTTTTGTCGGGCCTCGTACACTTTTACTACTTTTCATCGACATCATCGATCCAGAGGGCTACATACATACAAACACAAATATTCAGTAATACATATATATATATATATGAATTATTGGAACTATGTTTAATTTCATATATATAAGAGATGCAAGATTATTAACAAATATACCTCGTCCGTATTTTCTTGCACATGATTTTCTTGCACAAGAAGTTCTTGCTCATCTTCAAAATTCAGTAAATATTGAGAGCCATCATCGAACACTAGGTCAGCCTCGTTCTAGTTGGGGCCATATTGAGTGTCGGCATTGATAATGTTCATCATGGCCTCATTCTGGTCGTAGTTGTCTTGCGGCTTGGCCATCTTAATTACCACAACTATATATAAATGAAAACCATACACTAGTCATGCATATACAAATGTAGCGAGCCAGTGTCTTAAACTTAAATAACTATATATAGACTTCAGGGATAATTATTTACACCGAGCTCGATCTGGTTATGGTTTGCGCCTTGGTTAGGGTTTCGAGCGGATTCATGTCACACTAATTATGAAGAATAAAATTCAAATATATATAACTATATAGAATTTAGGGTTTTAATTTACGCCTTCGTCAGGGTTTGGAGCGGAGCTCGGTCGGGTTAGGGTTTGGAGCGAAGCTCAGGATATTAGGATATATATCAATATTAGTGTATATAAATATATGAAAATTCATGTCACACTAATAATGTCAATATATCAAAATTGAGATATATATACCAAAAAATTTATAGCACTAATAAAAACAATCTTTTCAATTGTGATGAAAATTCAACTATATTTCTACAACTATATATTGTAGTACACTACTACATTTTTTTCTACAATTCATAGCACACAACATTTTTTCCATATATATATATATATATATTAAAGTAAACTACTACATTTGTTCTATTTTGTCTACAAATAAAATCTATCTATTTTTTCTATGCCCAAAATAATATGCACACACACACACTCATACACACCACATTTGTACACACTGTTGCTCACATGTGTGCAAACGGAGTTTTTCTGGCAAGCACGGCGAGCACGATCGAGAACGGTAGGGCCGAGGCGCGCGCGACGTGCCGGCGACTGGCCAGAGATGAGGACGATGAGCGTGTTTGCGTAGAGCTAGCCGAGGATGAAGTTCATGCATGGATGACACGCTTCGGCGGCGAGGACAAGCGAGGGATGAGTGAGGGCGCCAGCAGGGTGATGAGGCGAGGGTGCCGATGGGGTGACGAGGTCGATGCTGGATCAGAGATGATGTAGATGAGGACGACGCGCTCTGACGGTGAGGACGAGCGAGGGACGAGCGAGGGCGCCGGCAGGGTGACGAGGATGACGCACGTGGAGCCAGGGACGAAGCATGCGTGCGATGAGAGGTGGTGCTGGAGGTAGGCACATGGAGCCGGCAATGATGAGGATGAGGATCAATGATGGTTGTGGATCCAAATTAGATCTAGGTGAGGGTGAAGACGACGGCGATGGATCTGGATTTGGGTGCCTCGCACGAATAGGAGAGGCGTGAGCCGGGCCCTCGGAGGAGATGGCGAGAGAGGTGCGCGCACGTGGACGTGGTGCTGGAGGCGGAGATGATCGATCGGCGGTGCCGCGGTGGCTCTCAGGCAAAGAAGACGAGATGATGGAGAGGAAGAAGAGAGGAGGCGATATATAGGAGGGACTTTTAGTCCTGGATGAAGCCACGGCCCGAGACTTAAGGTCCTTTAGTCCTAGGTGATGGTTAGAACCGAGACTATAGGTCTGACCTTTAGTCTTAGGTGTAGCCACGGCCCGGGAGTAAAGGTGGGCTGCAGTTTGGCTTCCCGCCAGTTTTCTGAAGTTTTTTATTTTTTTATATATTTCTTTTATATATATCTAGAGAGTTGTTAATTGCCTAGTAAATAAAATATTAGTCAAAAATACAAAAAAATTCTGGACAAGGTTTTGCGTTATTGTACACAAGAAAAATCTATAACCTAAACTCTATTGTTTTACCGTATAAATATTTAACAAAGTGTAAATAATAATCACAATTTCCACCATGCAAAAATGTACTTCTTAATTAAAATTATTAAAACTATTGCTTTTTGACAGGAAATTAGTTTTCACATCTTATTAACGCTGATCATTTGGTTTTTCATCGCACATTCTCCACGGGAAATCCATCGACAAGCAAAAAATTCATTTAAATAGTAGAAAATATGAAAAACACAATAGAAAAATCTAAAGTCACAATTATTACGTAATAGATCTAATACATCACCCTACCAAGCGGGAACAACAATGAACTTCTTCTTGACGTATGTCCCTTAGTTATGATCGTGCCAGAACCATGGAGTGTCCTCATCATTTAGCAGGACGCTTGGGTCGTTGTTCACTATGAAGGGTGGAATTCCATCATTCTTTTCATAATCTTCTAACATGTCAGACCTGTCCTCGATTCCCACGATATTTCTTTTCCCTGAAAGAACTATGTGGCGCTTTGGCTCATTATCTGAGACGTTGTTGTTTTTTCCTTTCTTCGGTTTAGTGGACATGTCCTTCACATAGAACACCTGATTCACATCCTTGGCTAAGACGAATGGTTCGTCTTTGTACCCAAGATTATTGAGGTCCATTATTGTCATTCCGTACTGATGGTCAATTGTTACCCCACCTCTAGTCACCCTCACCCATTGGTACCGAAACAAAGGGACCTTAAAAGAAGGTCCCCAATCTAGTTTGCATATCTCCTCTATGCAGCCATAATATGTTTTCTTATTCCTATTTGGGTCTATGGCATCTATGCAGACACCACTGTTTTGGTTGGTACTCCTTTTATCTTGGGTATCATGTAAAATGTATTGCCATTTATCTAGTACCCTTTGAAAGTCAGGATATGTCAAGATGGTTCCCTAGACAACAAGTACAGTTGCTTATCCAGACTCTCATCACCCTGACATCATTTTCGCAACAAACCACCGAAAGTTTTCATGTGCCGACGCGTAATCTAGGGTTCAGTCCTCCCTAGGAATTCGCCACGTACAATGTCATTGTGTACCTCGATATACGGATCCACTAAGGAGGAGTTTTACAGAATTGTGTAGTGTGCTTTACGGAAATAATCATCCTCCTTGCCAATATATTCTTTCTTACCTAGTGTTCCCTTTCCACTTAGTCTCCCCTCATGCCGTGATTTAGGAATACCAATCGGGTCGAGGTCAGAAATAAAATCAATGCGAACTCAATGACCTCCTCTGTTCCATAGCCCTTAGTGATGCTTCCTTCTAGGCGAGCACGGTTGTGAACATATTTCTTCAAGACTCCCATGAACCTTTCAAAGGGGAACATATTGTGTAGGAGCATAGGACCAAGAATACCAATCTCTTTGATCAAGTGAACTAGGAGGTGTGTCATAATATTAAAGAAGGATAGTGGGAACACCAACTCAAAGCTGACAAGACATTGGACCATGTCATTCTGTAGCTTTGCTAGATACGCTGGATTTAATGCCTTTTGAGAAATTACGTTGAGGAATGCACATAGTTTCACGTGGCTAATCGTACATTTGGAGGTAGAATCCTTCTCAATGCAATCGGAAGCAATTGCGTCATAAGTACGTGGCAGTCATGAGACTTTAAGTTTAGGAATTTCTTCTCTGCCACATTTATTTTTTCCTTTACATTCAAGGAGAAGCTAGATGGGACCTTGATGCTATTTAGGCATTCAAACATGCGTTCCTTCTCTTCTTTGCTAAGAGTGTAGCTGGCAGGACTTAAGTACTGGCGTCCATCATCTACCTTCTTAGGATGCAGGTTCTCTCGTTCTTTCATACACTGTAGGTCCTGTCTTGCTTCCAGTGTGTCCTTAGACTTCCCATACACACCCATGAAGCCTAACAGGTTCACACAAAGATTCTTCATCAGGTGCATCACGTCGATCATGCTGTGGACCTCTAGGACTTGCCAGTAGGTAACTCCCAAAATATAGACTTCTTCTTCCACATGGGTGGCTGTCTGTTAGCATCATTTAGAATAGGTTGGCTGCCAGGTCCCTTCCCAAAGACTACTTGTACATCCTTGACCATATTGAATACATCCTCACCACTATGGTTGTCAGGCTTTGTTTGGCACTCTGCCTTACCTTTAAAATGATTGTCTTTCTTTCTTAGGGCGTGATTCAATGGATGAAATCAACGATAGCCCATGTACATGACCTTTCAACATTTTTTCAAAAATATACCTTCCATGTCATGAAAACAGTGCGTGCATATGCATTATATCCCTTGTTTGACTATCCTGAAAGATTACTAAGAGCAGGACAATCATTGATTGTTACGAACAACAATGCTCGCAGGTCAAAGTGTTCCTGTTTGTACTCATCCCACACATGTACGCCTATGCTGCTCCATAAAAGTAGAAGTTCCTCAACTATGCCTCAGGTACATATCAATATCATTTCCAGGTTGCTTCGGGCCTTGGATGAGCACTAGCATCATAATGAACTTCCACTTCATGATAGCCATGGAGAAAGGTTGTAGATACATAGAGTAATTGACCAAGTGCTATGACTGCTACTCTGCTCCCCAAAAGGATTCATGCCATCTATATTTAAAGCAAACCCTAAGTTTCTTGCGTTATCTGTAAACTTTGGGAATTCTCTATCGATTGCTCTCCATTGGGACCCATCAGCGGGGTGTCTCAACATATCGTCTACCTTACGGTCTTCTTTGTGCCATCAAAGCAACTTTGCATGCTCTTTGTTTCTGAACAAACATTTCAAGCGTGATATTATAGGAGCATACCACATCACCTTAGCAGGGATTCTCTTCCTAGGATGTTCAACGTCACCCTCAACATCACCAGGATCATCTCGCCTGATCTTATACCACGATGCATGGCATACCGGGCATGCATCCAAATTCTCGTACTCATCGCGTTAGAGGATGCAGTCATTAGGACATGCATGTATCTTATGGATTTCTAATCCCAGAGGGCAGACGATCTGTTTTGCTGCGTATGTAGTGGGGGGCAATTCGTTTGCCTGCGGAAGCATCTTCTTTGCAATAGTTAGTAACTCCCCAAATCCCTTGTCGGATACACCATTCTTTGCCTTCCATTACAGCAATTCAAGTGTGGTACCTTGGGATGAAAACGGATCGGATACGGACGGATATCACCGATATTACATTTGTTTTCATATTTCTGTCCGGATTCGGATTCGAATACGGATAGTGTCAACTATGTCGGATAGGATACGATTGGATATCGACATCATAAATATGCGATTTGAGTATTCGGATATGGATACGGTATCGAATGTTGGATATCTGGACTTGGATATGGACAGATCTTAACCCCTCTAAATGGATTCGGTTTTGAATACGGTCGGAAAATATCCATACCGTTTTCATCCCTAGTGGTACCCAACTTTTTTGCTTCTCCTTATCACTTTCGCATTCTCTCTGTGCATCACAGATGTCCTGACCAAAATCATCAGTGCGCTCATCTTCTGCCACTACCTCTTCTTCAGCTTCCCCCATTGAAGGCACCGTATTCAGCAAAACAACGAATAAGAGTGTTGTCATCATCCCCTTCTTCTTCTTCATTTTCTTCCATTATAACACCTCTTTCTCCATGCTTAGTCCAACAAATATAGTTTGGCATAAAACCCAACATAAACATGTGTTCATGTAGAATCCTTGAGCAAGAATAATCCTTCTCATTCTTACATAGAACACATAGGCAGCACACGAAACCATTCTACGTGTTTACCTTGGCCACATTTATGAATTCATGGACGCCCCTAATGAACTCTGAGAAGCGGTGGTCCACGTTGTACATCCATTGCCCGTTCATTTGCATTACATGACATACACCACATCAAAAACTTGTAATAACCCAAATTATACAACATGCATGGTTAGTAGTTAATTAAAAGATCCAAAATATCCATCAATCAATATGATTAATTAATATCCTATACCACACAGCTGTTTCACGTACTCTCGAACATTAATTTATTAAAGTCTTGATACATTATAGACAATTCCAAATAGCACTAAACAAACTAAACCTACAATGCACTTCAGCAGAATAAGGATTTTGCGACCAATTTCAACTAAAACAAACAGATCATTCTTCTGTTGGTTCACTACCTCATCATACAAAGGTGCACTCTCATTAGTCGCCTTTGCAAGAGATTTTTGGATGTGCTCAACATACTCTTCCTCTCAGTACCAACCGTCACATGATCTAATGTCATTCCACTGAAATTACAACAACAAATCAAGAACTTTAATCAAAATCATCACGAAAAATGGCTACAAAACATAACAAAACATGACAAAAAAATTACTCACTTCATGATCCGGACATGTGTAGAAGATGCACCCTTGGTTCGGACCCTTCTTCTTCACGCTGTACTCCCTCACAGTCTTTTGCCCACACTTGCCGCACGCAATGAGAGGGAGGTCCAGCCTCAGTCATTTAAGGACCCCATGCGAGGTCGAGGACCCAGAAGCAGTCGCCATCTATGACTCTCTATACTCATTTTCATCAACTACTACAAATTTCTCATTTTATGAACCATGAAATTAAATGAGCTATATACTAAAAAACCATTTATTTCTCTATTTCTAGACCATGAAATGAGGCAATGAAAGGTACATACTAGTTTAGATGAACTACTAAAAACTTCCTTCTTCTTCATATTCAAACTATCAAGTGATTTTGAGCTCAAATGGTATATAAATAAAAAAATCCACCATCATTCCCAATCTAAAAAACCACAAATTTCTCTATTTCTAGACCAAGAAATGAGCCATGCTAGTGACGAAACATGGGAGGATGAAGTTGGTAACCTTTAGAACCGAAGAATAGATGGAGGAATGAAGTCTTCACCAATCCCGCATGCATGAACTCCTTCCACGAGCAAGAATAGAGAGCAGGCAGAGAGCTTGAAATGGCTCGGGCTGGGGGAGGAAGAAGAAGAAAGTATATAGCCTGGGATATGTAGTCCCGGTTTGTGGTATAAACTCGGACTATAGGTACAATTCTAGTCCCGGTTAGAGCCTCCAACCGGGATTAAAGGTTTAGTCACGACTGGTAGCTCCAACCGAAACTGGAAGGTGACCTTTAGTCCCGATTTGAGCCACCAACCGAGACTAAAGGTCCCCTTCAACTCCCCTCCTACAAAAGATGCGCCTCTTGCCGTTGGGCATGGGACTTTAGTTTCGGTTGGTAGCTCCAACCAGGGCTAATGCTTTCTTTAGTCCTGGACCCAAAAATAATCAAGACTAAAGCCTTAAACCGAAAATCTATCCTCTACTTGTGCAGGCTGGCACTGCGAGTTCTGATGGGATGCAAGCCCGTATGGATTGTACACAACACAAGTAATATGCATGTACATATTAAATGCATATGTACTACATGTACAAGCACGAATCATTATTTACTACATGTGTAGAGAATAATTAGGGCAAAACAATAGCCCTGCTTAATGATAGGCACAGACACAATCTTATGAGATGCGGTTCTTCCGTACCTTATAAAGGATGTCAATTTGATCTACATCACATAGCACGTAGGGTAGTAGTTAGTAGATACATACCGCGTAGGACGTTTGGCATTGTCATAGAACTGCCTACTTGACAATAGCGGTGTATATCGATGCAGTGCAGATTAGATGCAGGTAGAGATAGCAGATCTGTTCCGCTAAAAACGTTAGATGTAGACGTCGTCGAAGTAGTCGTGGCAGGGACGTTGGCATGAGCGTCGGTGCCGAAGATCGGCGGCAGCTTCAACGGCAATGTCGACGAAGAACTTGTTGTGCTGATAACGTGTTATAAAACATGTTGCCAGCGGTTAGAACATTTCTCTCTTCGTCTATCGGATCAACATAGTAGATAAAAGTAGAACACATAGACATAAGAGATAGGGAGACTATTATTTATTTCTCTCAATATTGATGATTATAACATAAAGCTCCCACGTATATATAGTCCTGCTAAGGCCTAAGAGTTTGATAAGAGTCCACATACAAACGGATTAGAATTAGAATTCCCCCTTCTACTTTCCTTTTAGGATAGAGTCCGTATATTTTCAACATATTTTACTTTCCTCAGCTAGCGTGGTCATCCGGTTTTCCTCCCTAAACTACCGAACTAGTTTTTTTTACACCCTTAACTTTTAAAACCGTTTGTTTTTGCACCTTGAGTGGTTTTGCTAGATAATAAATCGGACCAGGTGAAAGATCAAAGAGGTAATCAGACTTGAAATATTTTTTGAAACAAATATCCAAATAATCATAAAAATAATTCTTTCAAAAATTTTCCTAAATATTTTACATGGAAAATAATGCAATTAAAAATCCTAAAATTTGGTTTAATCTTAGAAAATTCATAGAAACTTTATTTTGGCTCGCAAATTATGAAACTAGTTTCAAATGTTTACTAAAATCACGTTCTATGGTGCCTAGCTTGAAATTGTTTATATCTTTGTGGACTTATTTAGGTGTTTTTTCGGTAGTATAGAAGCTCATTATCTATTAAATTTAGTCGATATCGGTCATCCGGACTACGTAGAAACGCCGGTGGAGGGTCGTCAAGACCATATTGCAATAGCGTACGTGCATGCAGCCACATCGGCGAATGCTGCTACAATAAAAAATTATCCAGCACAGGGGACCCATGCTCGCCCTACCGCACATACGGAGTACGTGTGTAGTCAGGAAATCTTTAATATGGCGATTAATGCATGCGACCGAGAGTCCACAACGAGAACGAGCGGGGCCAAGTTTGTTTTCTCTTATTTATTCTGCTGAAACCCTCAACAATATTTTATTTTACTATATGTATGTACATTATAATCTGCCGACGCTGTATCGAAGTGGATCGTGATCACCAAATAACGCATCTGTACCAACGGCAATGACAGCCGCCAAGAAGTCGTGGCCCCTCAACAAGGTCACCGACGGCGCCCACTGGGACGCCGAGGACCTCTTCGGCCGCCTGTGCATGGTGGCCGACGCCGCTTTCCTCTCCTCTGGCTTCCTGCCGTGCGACGCGCCGGAGACGACGCCCTGGTCTGTATCCCGCCGCTACGCGGTGCCGCAGCTGGCCCACCGTGAGGACGCGGACGCCGCCGTGTTGTGCATCTCACGGCGGGGGCGCCGTCGGGGATGCTGCGGCGGCGGCAAGATCGTGGTGGACGCCTACGTCGACTGCAACGGCCGCCAGCGGAACGCGCGCAGGGAGAGGCTGCCGCTGGCGGCTCTCGCGCTCGTGATCTCGGGCGGCATGGACGACGCGGCTCGCGCGCTGACGACGTCGTCGTCGTCGTCGCCGCTGGATGATGCCAATGGCGGCGCGCCGTGGCTCTGGAAGCTTTTCGCAGATCAGCTGTGCCGCCGCCTCTTTCTTTCCATCTGCCTTCACAGCGGCGTGCCGGTGTTGCCCAGCTTCGCGTGCCTTCCCGTCGACCTACAGATGACGATCCTGTGTAGGCTCCACGTCGCTGAGGACGTCGCGAGGGTGGAGTGCGCTAGCAAAGAGCTGAGACGCCTCGTCGCCGACCACGACGCCGTGCTCTGGAAGGCCAAGTACGAGTCCATCAGATCTCTGAACTCCCGTCTTGAGCAACCTGTCGAATTCAGACCACCACCGATCTTAACCACCAAGGAACCACCGTACTTCACCGACGAGGACATGGCATTGATGAGCTGGAAAGAGAGATACGCGATGACTAGATGGCAGACAATGGTGATGTCAACATGGCGGTTCAGGACGACTCCCATGCCGACATGGAAGCCACGGGTGCCGTCTGCAAAGAGGGCAAGGCTACAAACTATTATAGATATGGTGCGCCGACGAGCGCAACATAATTCACCGCAACACCATGATCGACCAGATCAGCCGAGGACAGTTGCCCGGACAAGTAGTGACCATGGATGGAGAGGCACCACCGTTGATAACAGAAGCAGCGGAAGAACGACGACGATGGCGACGGTGGTGCTGAGCAAACCTTATAGGAAGGGCAACGGTGCCGGTGCGGTTCACTCGCCGTCTTCCCGGCACCGATGGAATCACCGGTGACGGTGAGGTCACCAGTTTCAGTCGAGCTGGGGGCCTTTTTTCCACTAATAATCAGGTCCTTCATAGCAGTAATTATGCCATATTTTAATAGTCTACTCGGTAATTGCATTGCTTATTTTTGTCAGGCTGGAAAATTTCTTCGTAGTTCTTGTTGGAAAAATACTTTGTTTAATTTATTATGTTTGTTATTATTATCTGACTTGTTTCTACTACCTCAAATTTATTACGCCCTCAATTCCAAATTATAAGACATTTTGTCTTTTATTAGGTTTTTGCTATGCACTTAAATATACGCTATGTGTACATATATAGTAAAAACAATCACTATTGGAAACAATGATTTCTCTGTTGGTGTACAGGAAAATACAAAATACTGACAAAAATAAAGCGACACAAAAATAAAAATTCTTTGTCGGTGTACTAATTTCCCTATCGATGCACCAATTTCTTTGTCGGTAACGCATCGACATGAAAATTCCTAGATGTCGACAGGACAATTTCCAGTCACCAAGTATAGAATTCTATCACTGTCACGAGTAACCGATAGGAAAAAAGAAAACCAACAGTCAGAAAAATTACAATCCAACAATCTTAGATTTAATTTGGATCATTTCAATAGGAGCATAATTCATTTAATACATCATATTACATAGAGCAAACATAGCTAGATTTAAATGGCATCACAAGTATAAAACAATTAATCGATGTCCATGAACTATTAAGTTCAAAAGTAGCACCAATAGGTAGAAATATCGTATCTATATTGGCACAAACCATGCCATTTTCGTTTCAACACACAATCTCATGGCTGTACTTCATGAATGCGATGTATACAAAGATTTACCTATCTTTCACTACGCGTCTTTGAAGACACACATCACCAGGGTTCTTCATCCTCATTGAACAAAACCTACGGTCGAACACATTATACCGCCGTTAGAGGCCTTTCAAATGCTTCACTTCTGAAGTACAAGTAAATGCACTGTTTCTCATGTAAAATTATTTTCTAGAAAAAAACAATTTATGCCTCGCTTCTAACAATCTGCACAGCTGTGGTTGTGCCATATATTTTAAGTACCACATCATAACCTGGTTATATCAATCGATAGCTTTACTGGTTATAACAATTAACGCAGCAGAACTACATCACCCAATGAAAACTGCTTTTGGGTGTATGATTTTATATTTACAAAACCTTTCATTGCACAGGTTCATCTTGCATTGACATTATAACAATAAAAATCTAGCTAGGATGCATCATGGAACTCATGATAATGGTCTTGCAAAATTCATGGCATTCTATACATTTAAATTCATTAACATTAAGAGTATATGTACCTATCTATTCATCTTTCAAGTCCTAACAAGTGTACTTAAATGTACAAGTATCGTGTGAGAAAATGGTTAAGTGATCAATATTACAAGTCATCTTATCATCAAGTTCAATAATTATCACTACACGGAGTGTAGAAGTGAGAACAACCAAATAGTTTCATCCGAAGACTTCAGGCTTTCGAAAATATCTATGCAAAGGTGTATAACTGTACCCACACGGATACCAAAAGGACGAACCACGATACCTATGCCCGGACAAGGGTTGCCTCAAAGTTCTGACCTTTCCCCCAATGTGGCTCTCATCTTGATGAACGGTTTGAATTAAGGATGGAAACGGGCTCTGATACCCGATAGCCGATACCCGACGGGGATTTGATCCATTAGGGGATGAAGATGGGAAAAAATATCAGTACCCGCTGGGTTCTTAATGGCCAAAAATGATCCCCGTTGGGTAAAGCGGGTTCGAGAACATTCTTCTAGTACCTGTCCTCGTTACCTGTCGGGGAACCTGAGTATTTTAGCTGCCTACGCGAATATAGGACTAAAGAAGGCCAATAGAGGAATATAGGACTAAAGAAGCCCAATAGACGAATTTTGGCCCATATCAAAGCAGTCACATATTTATAGTCTGCATGTTTCGAGAAACCCTAAGTTTCATTTGCCCTCCTGGCCTCCCCACCCTCAGCCACTACACGCATCTCGCTCTCGCTAGCCGTCGTGTCTCGCCTCATATGCAAAGCCACAACCGTCCTCATTCTCTCGCTCCTGCTGGCTGCCTGCCAAGCTACCACCGCCCTGTTCCTCTCACTCCTGCCAAACTTTGAATGGGTACCGATGTAATGACATCTCATCTACACCACATCACCCCTCACGCCGAATCCGCCCCCATAAGCGATATGCGGTCTGTATGGGTGGTTACTCAAACTCACTATCCCATGAACGGTCTTTAGCTACTCCACGAGTTACGTCACATGAGATCCAATACTCACAGTGACCTCACCCTCGTTTGAGTAGAGAATTATCAATTGATCATCAGTCACTTATCTCAAATTAAGGTTGGTCCTTAGTCACATTGAGTAGTTTGAATCAAGTTGACACCCTTGCAAGTTTTAAGTAGTTACTTATCCCAGTGTAGGTCCTACACGCGCGAGAGTGAGAACCTGCTCACACTTGATTTCTATCGAAACTAGCCAACTAAGCAATTACGCGAGATCCAAGCCCAGTGGTTAAGTAAAGGCTATGATTAACTTAAGTGAGTTGGTCTAACTTGGTGGAATAAGATTAATAGTTCATCATTTTAAATGAAATGTAAACTCATAATGAATAACATTTAAGCATCCAAAATAATGCTAATAGTAGTGGTGTCTGCCTGTCATGAAGTCCCGATGACCAAGAATGATCATGACTACTATACGCGTTCCTCACATATTACATAGACATGGAAACGAAAGACTGGAGATCGAAAAGTGGGAAAAAGTGGGGGATGAAATGAGATACTTGTGGTGAATGAGACACTACCGGACTCAGGCTCTTTGCCGAGTGCCTGTGACACTCGGCAAATCCCCATATACACTCGGCAAAGGTTTTGCCGAGTGTAACCGTCGGCAAAGATCACTCGGCAAAGCTGGTGATGGCAAAGGCCTCTTTGCCGAGGGTCTTTTGTCGGGCACTCGACAAAGGCTTTGCCGAGTGCCCGTAAACCACTCGGCAAAGAAAAGTTGTCTAACAGCGCCAGACGATGGTTACGGTCGCTTTGCCGAGCGCCTCACGGAGGCACTCGGCAAAGCCCGCTCTCTTTTGCCAAGTGTCACTCAGAGTACACTCGGCAAAGGTGGCCGCTTTGCTGAGTGCCTATTTGTGACACTCGGCAAAGGCAGGGAGTCTTTGCCGAGTGTCTAACTTGCAGCACTCGGTAAAGGAAGCGAGGCTTTGCCGAGGGTCTTCTGGTTGACACTCGGCAAAGCCTCCATGCCTTTGCCGAGTGTCATGGTCATAACACTCGGCAAAGCCTCCCACCTTTGCCGAGTGTCTTGGTCATTGCACTCGGCATAGCTGGGAAATTTGCTTTTTTTGCATTTTTTTTGTTTATTGCATCCACACATACATATATCACACAACCATCACATATCACACAACAATCACATATATCACACAACCATCACATATAATCCATAACCATGACAAATATCATCACAAGTTGTCCACAAGTATCACATAGTCCACAAATATCATCACAAGTTGTCCACAAGTATCACATAATCCACAAATATCATCCAAGTGCTGCCACAAGTGCCACCATTCACAAATAAGCATCACAAGCACAAGTCCATCTACCTCTATTGTTGACGGCCACTCCACCGGTCCCACTGCGACGGAGGTGTGCCCTGAGCTGGAGGAGTGCCATGAACATCATTCGACACCGCCGATTGCCCCTACACAAAAGAGAAGTGATTGCATGTGTGAGACAAGATTTAAGGTAGGTTCTAAAAACTTGAAAAAAGCAACATATTAGTGTCAGTTCAAAATTTGTGAATGATGGGTGATGTAAGAGAGGCCATTGTAGAGCCTGCCAAAGGTGCTGGTTTGAAGCATGTACTCCTTTGGTAATACTGATTTTTTTCTCATTCATCCTAAACCAAAATTCAGCAGAACTGGACCTATTAGTAATTCATTGTGAAACATTTAGCAGGTTTTTATGTTAGAAAATATTCCTGCAGTATCAACCCCATATAATTGACATGATCTATGATTCTTATTATCTGTTTGATTTGATATCAATTACTTTTTGTTTGAAAAAAATCATTTTTTCGGCTAGAGAATGGTCTTTCCTATCCCCTCTATTTTCTTCATATCATTATAGTACAAGATTCATTTCATTATAGTACAAGAAAAGGAATACAAAGCACCAGCCCATAGGAATCAGTTCAAACATTACATGGTAGAAAAAAAACAGATGCACTACACCATGCATCAAGTTTTTGTATCCAGGCAGCAGCTTCCAGAGCTTGCAGCTTGCCACAGGGCCCCTTCCTACTCCACTGATCTCACCCCACCAAACTACACTAGCGACAGCTCCATAAAAAATGCAATTGTTCCTATGTTTCCATACTTCCCAATCAGTAAGAATAATGAGTGTATTCAGAATTTCTATGGTTCATTGTTTACACTTTTGATCACTTGGCAGTTGGCACTACCAATCCAAATGTTTTCTATGACTGTCACATAACACTTACTACTTACAGAGTTTTAGTTCTCATAGTTTCAACTTATCTTGGATTCATTTTCTACTACTACTACTACAGCGTTGGATGCTGCTAGCTACTGAGTGGATTTGGAGTAAACAAATGGCGATACACACACAAACATAGTACTACTACTACTACTACAGCTGTTGGACCTTTGGGATAGTAGAGTGCCAATGCACACTTTCCCAGAGCATTTCTGCTTTGTGAAAGGAAAGACAACTACCCTTGCAAAAGCCACATTCACATATCATGGTGCATTTGTCTCAACATATCATTTGGATTCACATTCATATATCCATATCCACATTCACATTTAGATTTAAGGTAGAGAAACTCACAGGAGTGACAGCAGGATCATTTGGTGGAGTGAATATCATTGGTGGTGGAACATAGCCTGAGTGAGCTCCAAGACCTTGAATATACTGAAACATCTGCTCCATCCTCCGTCGATCCTCCTCAGCCCTTGCCTCAGCCTCCTCCCGTCGCCTCCTCTCTTCCACCACCTCGGCCTACAATATTTCACCCCAATGATACAACGCAAAGCAAAGGTATGTAAAAATCAATGAACAACGAATAAAACAGAAATAACCTTGAGTGCCTGCACCGTGTGCTGTGTACAGTCTGGCCGTGTGCGTATGGCCAGGCTCGAGCTCGTGCTCCTTGCTTGAATCTCGGCGAGAGACCTAGTACGGGCCGGGTCGATTGCGCTGTCACCAATCCAGTACGCCCGTGCTTCTTCCCTCCTCCCAACCTCATGACGACTTCTCCATCAAGGTCCTCGGAGGTGGGATCGTACTCTGGCCCATGGACCTCCCTTGCCATCGCTGTGTACTCAGTGAGGCAGGTGTGGATGGACGAGTTGGTGTATGCCTCGGGCGGGTCCTCCGGGTTGTAGTGGACATCGGACATCGCCTTGCCCTTGTGGGCCATTGCCCATGCCTCGAACTGGGAGACGGGCGCGCCACCATGTGACGCCGACTGCGAAAGAAATAGCAGGATGATTAGAAATTTGCATAGTTGAGTTTTAGAATAAAGAAATGGATTCAGCGTACCCATTTAGCTGCGTAGGCCGGGAGGCAAAGGTTGCCTTGATGGTGTGGTGCACTAGGCATCATCAAACAACGCTCCCGGCAAGCGTTGTGCGTCTCCCACCACTCGGGGCTGCACCACTTGTCCACCATTGCCTCCCAGCAGTCTTCGTGCCCAGTGCACCACCACGGAACCACCTACACGACATCAAGTATATGTAGATCAAATTAAGCTTATTTAATCTTAGAAAAAATCAGTATTAATCTTATATATTTACCTTCATGTATTCTTCCTTGGTCAGCATCTCCTTTCTTGCCTCTTTTTTCGTGACCTTCCTAAACTCGAAGGTCGCGCTATATGTCACGACGGCCTAGAGGCGCGCCTCATAGTGCATGTCACCCACGAGTTTGTGACAAGCTTTGTTAGCCGTCGCCCTCGCTGCCACCTCCCATCCCGGCTCGCATCTGAAGAAATCCTATATGTAGACACAATGTATCCTATCATTATTTGAAGAATGTCCAATGAATGTGATGAATTGAGCAGTGTAGTGAGACGAATACTTACCCACAGATCCGTAATCACCCGCTCTGCCTTTTGCCCGTAGATCCTACCATCCCGATCATATGCATCTGCGTAGACGGCGTAGTGGGCAAACGTCTAGGACGGCTGCCGCACTCCGGCAAAGTCAACAAGGCTAGGGAAGTGTGTCTTGCACAAAGACCAAGAACGCCATTGGGATGGCGTCCGTGACCACCTACACCCACAATCATGAAACCCCTGCCCAAGTGATCAAGAAAAATTATTAGTTTCAACATAACAAATGAGAAAATAGTGACAGCATGTAAAGTTACTTACTTTGAACCACCGGGTCGAACCATCGGGCGTCTCTCAAGAGGTATCGGTCGCTTCGGGAGTTGTGAGGGACCTCGCTGATAGAGTTTAGTTGTGCCAGAGGAAGAGGAGTCCCCTGCCGCTGCACCACAGGAAGAGGAACCCCCCACCGCCTCCTCAACCTCATCCTCCTCGTCCTCCTCCTCCTCCTCCTCCTCCTCCTTGTCCTCCACCACCTCCTTGTGCTCCTCGGGCACCTCCTCCTCCACCGCCTCCTCATGCTCCTCGGGCACCTCCTCCTCCTCCTACCTCTGTGGCGGTGGAGCCTGACGACCCCTATGTTTCCTTGGCGGTGGTGGAGGAGCTACCTCCTCCACCCTCTTGTATTTCGACTTTACTTTCCTTAAACTCCTTAAGAGACCCCTTGTTCAATCACCTACAATTACAAAGAGATACAAAATGAATAAAACATAATTAGAAAGAGATGTAAAATAAATAAGACGTATTGCAAAATGAACAAAACATAATTAGAAGGTAACATAATATTACATGTCTTAGAAATAATCATCATGGTCGGTATTAGCTGGATCATAAGTCTCATCATCACTATCATGCATGTCAACTTCCATGTTGATATCATGACCATCTGAAGGAGCAATGTTGTCATCACTGTCATTGCCTAATTCTAATCACCGAAGTACTTCTAAGTCCTTCACATTTTGAACCTCATCCCCATCATCCTCATCATCAACCCTTTCATTGTCCACTTCCATTATGACCGGATCGGTTATGTCTATCACAAAGCTCCCTTGTAGCCCCTCTTCTTGAAAGAACTCTCCGTCATATGTGTTTGGGTCAAAGTTGTAATCTTCATTGTTTGGGACAGGTAGTTTACTGTGTGGCGATACCTTGTTCACAACATCCCAACCCTTAAGATGTGGGTCATCTTGGCACGCCCATGGGAGATAATAAACTTGTGTGGCCTGTTGAGCCACGATATAGACATTGTCTCCTGAGTACTTGGAATCCTATCGAATTTTGACTAGCCCAAGATTAGGGGTCCGTCTTATTTTTTTAGGATCAAACCAATGGCATTTAAATATGACAGGATTAAGAGGTTTGCAGCCATGAAACGTGAGTTCGTATATTTCTTCAACTCTTCCATAATAATCGAGCCCATCAAGGATGGGCGTGAAAACTCCGGTATTTGTGGTTCTTCGATTGGGCCAACTCTGCTTCATGTCTTGTTGTGTGAAAGCGATATCCATTCACGTCATAACCGGTAAATGACATGACCCTAAAGGCATAGCCACTGGCAACCTGACTCAACTCGGCGCTCATAGATGCATCGGTTTGACCCTGCAAGCTCAAGCAGGATAGTTCGTTATATCATTCGCACGTACGAGCAACTTATAATGTCAAACTAAGTACGAGCTAAATTAGAACATACCTTGCGTTTGAACCAAGAAATGAAATTGGGTTTTCCATTTCCCGCACCCCGTTTAAGAAGGGTGTGAAATTCCTACGGGGTAGGCGCCCTTGATCGATGCTAGAATTCATGAGTAAATTCCCTGTACCGACGAGAAACAAGGGGGTTGGATGCAGAATAGTGACTAGTCGAGAACAAGTTTGTTGGAAATAGTGACTTACCCCATGTATAGCTCCACTTCTTTGAGGTTGGTCAGTACATATAGCATGATAGTGTGCCACTCTTCATGACTCAAGGTCTTGAGGGTCTTACCACTTGCACTTCTGAGTTGCCCTCGGAAAAGGCTGAGGTTCGATTCATTTTCCCCAGCATTGTAACGAGGGGGTGGATTATGCACGCTAGGAAGGTTGTCATCATAGTATGTTGTTGTGAAGTTTGACACCTCCTCCAGAATTGATGCCTTTGCGATGGAAGCTTCAATCTTGCATTTATTTCTATATTTCTTTCGAACAACCTTTAGGGTTCTCTCAATTGAATAGCACCAACGGCCCTGCACAGGCCCCCCATTCGTGCCTCATACGGGAGGTGCAAAATCAAATGCTGCATCGGATTGAAGAAGCCTGGTGGAAAGATCTTCTCTAGCTTACAGAGCAACATAGGTGCTATTTTTTCCATGTCTACAACCACGGCCTGAGATAACTCCTTAGCACGAAGCTGGCGGAAGAAATAGCTCAACTCTGCCAGCACTTGCCAAACATGATCTGGGACATAGCCTCGAACCATCACCAGAAGAAGCCGCTCAAGCCATATGTGATAGTCATGACTCTTGAGCCCATTGATTCGCATAGTAGATAAGTTCACTCCCCTCCTCAGATTCGCTGCATACCCATTAGGGAACATTAACGTTTGGAACCATTCTAGTACTTCCCTCCTTTGGGGTCTGCTTAATGTGAATTCGGCCTTAGGCCTAGTCCATTTCTTGCCATTTCTAGGAGGCTACATCTCTTGCTTTGGTTTGTCGCATAACGTTGCCAGATCCACTCTAGCCTTAATGTTGTCCTTTGACTTATCAGTGTCCATGATTGTTCCCCAAAGTGCCTTAATGATATTCTTTTCAGTGTGCATTACATCAATGTTATGTGGAAGAAGAAGGTCATCAAAATAGAGGAGCCTCTCCAAGCCCGACTTGTGAGTCCATGCATGTTGCTCGCCATATCCCACAAAACCACCTTCTACTTCATTGACCTCGAGAGCATCTATTTGAGCACGGACCGCGGCACCTGTCATCATCATCGGTGGAGGGTCTGTAACTTTGAGGCATTTTGTAAAGTTCTTGGTGTCTTGTCTGAATGCATGGTCAAGAGGGAGGAATTGTCGATGTTTGTCAAACGAGGAATACTTGCCACCCTTCTTCAACCAAATAAACTTCAGAGCTGTCTTGCATACTGGGCATGGGAACTTGCCGTGAACACACCAGCCACAGAATATTCCATATGCCAGGAAGTCATGCAGGGAGTAGTGGTACCAAACATGCATCTTGAAGCTTCTCTTTGTAGCTCGATCATATGTCCATACCTCTTCGTCCCAAGCATTGAGCAATTCATCAATCACAGGCTCCATGAACACACCCATACTATTCCCCGGGTGTTCAGAAATTATCAACGACAAGAATAAGTTCTGCCGTTGAAAGATGACGCCGGGGGGGGGGGAGATTGAGCGGGATAACGAACACAGGCCAACAAGTGTATGGGGCAGCCATCATTCCATAAGGATTGAACCCATCTGTTGCTAGCACAACACGGACATTATAGGCCTCTAGAGCTTTCTCACGATGAATGTCATCAAAATGTTTCCATGATTCACCATCGGAAGGATATACCATCTTATCTGGATTGTATCGACGTCCATTTTTGTGCCATGTCATCTGTTTCGCGGACTCTTCGGTCATGTATAGTCGTTGGATCCTCGGTACGAACGGAAGGTACCGTAGGATTTTCACGGGGATGTCAAGCTGCCTCTTGAGACCATCACCATAGTCTACCCGCCCTGATGCCGCGACGCCCGCCCCCGCGTCCCGGGCCGCTCCGCGCCCACGTCGCCCCGATGCGGGGTTGCCGGAGCGCCATGACCGGCGGGCGAGGTCGCCGAGGGCCGCCGTCGCGTGGGCGCGGGGTTGCTGGAACGCCATGGCCGGTGGGCGCAGGGGCGCGCGGCCGCGACGGTGCTCGGCCACCGGTCTTCTGTCCGCACCAGATAGCAACGAAAAGAACGAGCGGATAAGAATGAAGAGGAAGGGGCATTTCAGTCATTTCGCATATGATTTTATGTGTTTTATTTTTTTTAAATCGTTTAATCAGCCTCTAAATAACGGACATCCAAACCAGGGGCAAACGGCTCCTTCGTTTCAAAATAACAGTGGTAAAATCACAAAGTTGAAAAAACAGGGGTAAAATCACAATTAAACCTCTGGACAGGGGCAAAAACACCGTTTTCCCATAAAAATTTGTCCAACCATTCACTATCTTTGGATCCTGCACGTTTGGCTCTTCTTTCTTTTCACTCCCATCCATTGTCGCCTGTGTCCGCCCGCCGGGAGGGCAAGGCGGATGGGCTTTGCGTTTGTAGTCCGGCAAGCAGCGGCGCCACCGCCGTGGGGGAGAGGCCGGGCCGTGAACGGCGAGCGCCGGCTGCCGGGAGACCGAGGCGGTGGGGGAGGAGGCGGACGGCGTCTAGACGGCCTCGTGCGAGCTCTATTGGACGACTGCACGGGATCTGAAGCGAAGCACGCCATCCAATGCAAAATAATATAGAAACTTTCAGTCTCGGGCTCACGCGAAGACACTATCTCCTTTCAAGAAAAGGTTTCTTCTTCTTTCGTCCCCTCTCTTCAACAAATATGGTGCCACTTTAATAAAAATAATTAGAGTTAAATACACCATAGGCCCCTGAATTTGTAAGCGTGTGTTACATAGGTCCCTGAACTTGGAAAATGCATTTCTGGCCCCCTAAACTTGTTAAGTGGTACACATAGGCCCCTGAACTTTGAAAATGCATTTATGACCCCCTAAATTTGTCAAGTGGTACACCACATGCCCCTGAACAGTAACTTTTGCTATTTTTCCAAAACTTTTTTAGAAATCCATTTGCAACGCTCCGTGTGTGTGTATATATATATATATGACTGTGTATACGGAGCGTTGCAAATGGATTTCTAATTTTTTTTTAGAAAAATAGCAAAAGTTACAGTTCAGGGGCCTGTGGTGTACCACTTGACAAGTTTAGAGGATCAGAAATACATTTTCAAAGTTTAGGGGCCTATGTGTACTACTTAACAAGTTTAGAGGGCCAGAAATGCATTTTTCAAGTTCAGAGACCTATGTGACACACGCTTACAAGTTCAGGGGCCTGTGGTGCATTTAACTCAAATAATTACGTGACAATGCATTTAATACACTACGTGAAAAACGCTTTGTAGCAATGAGGCAAATTTTTTATAGGGGCGGCTGGTGATGGAGCCGTCCCTACAGTGGCGTGTCCAGGAGCCCAGAGACCAGCCGCCCCCTACAAATAGAATAACAGGGGCGGCTGGTGATACGAGCCGCCCCTACAAATGGGTCGAATTTATAGAGACAGCTGGTATTACCAGCCACCCCTGCTATGTCCATTTGTAGGAGGGACTGAATCACTGGCTGCCCCTACAAATACCGAACCGACAATAAAATTCTAATATATTAAGCCGGTTTGCCTCGCCTGTCGCCCTCTCTTTCTCTCCTCTTCGCTCCCTTTCCCTCTCGACGTGACCTCCCGAAGTAAACGGGGAGCCTAGGGTTTCGCCTCCCCGCCGCCGGCCGTCCCCACGGCCGCAACACCCCCCCCCCCCCCTCCCCCGCAACGGCGTCAGCGGCCGTCCCCACGGGCTCCCCACCGGCGGCGGCGCCCCCCGGCACGGCCGAACCCGGCGCACCGGCCCTTGGCCGCGGCCAGCCCACTGGCCCTTGCGCCACGGGCGCCCGACCGTGGCAGCCCTGCCACAGGTGCTCCCCCTCCCAGCGTGGCGGCCTGGCCAAGCCCCAGCTGCGGCTGTCCCGAGGCGGCGGCCTGGGCGCTTTCGCACGCTGGATCTGGTGCTTCCGGCCGTGATGGGCCCTGCACAGTACGCCGGTGGCCTCTCTCCCCCTGTCCCTCCAAACACCGTCGCAAGAACTGCCTCCCACATCAGCCTCTGGTACCACGATACAGATCCCAAGTCGCTACTGCACCACCATGCCTAATCCTGACGGCTGTAACTTCCGCTGTCTCCCCTGCAGGTAACGCTGCTCGTGGACGACATCGCACTCTGGACTGCATTCGCTTCACCGTCTCTCCCAGGTTAGGCGCACACCCCCTGCTAATTAGATAGCATCAGACTACAGCGTTTTTCCATGTTCCATAATTCCGTCTTACCTGGCAACTAGCATCATCCTCGGTGAGCCTGAACCCCATCTTTCATTTCCCCGTCTTCCTCGCTACCTGCTGGTGGACACTGCTGATGCTTCACATGTATGGACCACACGACATGCTCAAGGTGTTTGATGCATTGCCTTAGAGGAAGACCAAGTGCCATATTCAAGGTGTTCGCCGAGAAAGTACCGGTGATAGAAGTGTGCAGGTGCCTTCTGATGCCCTTTTTCCATAAGATTGGCTTCTTGCAGTTTGTATTCCAAAACAATTTTCTGGGTCTTTAGATCAGGGTACAACTTCTTGTGATTTTTGGGCAGATCATGTAGAACAAAATGTAATAGATGAAATGTGTAATTTAAATATGTTTTGAGCAGTAATGTCACCTCTACATGTTAACGCGATCGGAACAAAATACCTGAAAATTATTACAGATATACGATTATTGTTGGTACCAATATAAAACTTATCTTACCTCCGGACAACAGGAACGCAACATGAAACCAGAGCATTTCGATCGCGTTACATGGTACATACATATATCGATGCATACATTTGTCTAATCTTCCCACTTTGTGCAACTGCTGCAAGTATAGCCTATCAAAACTTTGCCCTTCATGGTTATATCTGTTCGCTACCTATCAACTAACATTACATTCCAGTTGGGAGATCCAATATGATAGGGGCTGGGTACACATAATGATAGAGGTTGTAGCTATGGGCATTTAGTTTAGAGTTGAACTTTTCGCTTGCTTTTCTATGTCTCAGCTGACTGTGCATTTTTCTGGGATTTATCTTATTGATTAGTTAGTTCCATTCCAGAGATCCATTGGCTGCTTCAAGGGACAGCTCTATTTCCTCTGTTTAGCAGGTTAGCACCATGTATGGTTTTTTTTTCGCAGGAGCTCTGAAAAAATGGCTAATATACTTTCTTAAAAATGCATATATACTTGCATAAAAAGCCTGCGTAAAGTAACACCAGAGTTTTTAGGACATACCACTGTCTCTACACAAATTCAAATATTTTGAAACTCAATTAAGATCTTGCCCATATTGATTTTTCCCATTTTTCCAAGTCCCTGTTTGTTTTGCATTTGAACATAATGGCTAATGGCTTCATATGCATCATAGGTCCTTAGTTTTGAGCCTGGACAAATCCCAGTTGCATAGATGCTAAACTGGAATTGTTGTATTTGACATAAGTAACTTAGATTGGAAGATTATCAGTAGCATCTAGCATATGTATATATGAGTTTGTTCCTGTAACAGACTCTTCTCTATTCTATGAAATGGGCACAGTCTCTTGCCAATTCTATGCTTCTCTCATTTGAGATACTGACATATTGCTTCTGTATTTTCAATTTGTCCTCATTGTCTTCTATGCCTATATAATATATAGTGATCAAATTTAGGATCTTCTTTGTTGAGATTGGTTTATATGTACTTTTCTAGCTTTTGCAGGCCTATTCTTTACCTTGCAATGCAACTATTCGTGTTTGAATGTCTTCTGGGATGCCTGATTACTTGGACCACATCCTCACGAGAAATAAAGTTGTGACGGCACTTGTAGATTGTCAGTATGCACTTGTGATTCTCTTCACATTGTTCAAGTTGAAACCTTCTAGTATCATGCTAATGGTTCTAGTATTAAGCTTGCGTCTTGGACATGCCTGTTTCTGTCAGCACTACTCGATGAAATGGACGGCAGCGGGGGAGACGGTGACCGGTGATGGCAGCCGTCTCAGGGGATCAAAGAGGCTCAAGACAACGACGCCAGCGACAGCACAAGGTCCACAGCACGGCCAACGGTGCAATCCCAAACCAACAAGAAATCAGTCTATGATGAAGGTAACCGAGGTTGTTTTGTTCGCATGTAAACCCCGTTTGTATGCACAGCAGGCTGGCTTCGTTGCCTGATCCCGGACATCAACATCACCTGAACGTTCTGTATTCTGAATGTTTTTTTTCCTTTTTTTTGGTTATTATATACTTTGTGCAGGCACCATGTAAGAGGAGCCAGAAGCTGGGGGACAAAATCACGGCGCTTCAGCAGCTCGTCTCCCTGTATGGCAAGGTAAAGCTCCAGCAGTTCGTCGATCTTTGCTGCCCATGCTATGTGTGTATTCCTATTTGTGATCTGCATGCATAGCATGCGCCAATCTGAAGAGCGTTTGTGTCTCTGAAACCTGAATAAGATCTACCCGCGTGTGCAGACCGATACGGCATCAGTGCTCCACGAGGCAGCTACCTGCATCAAGCATCTCCACGAGCAGATCCAGGTGAGCCAGATGTTGCATTGCATCAGCTTCTTACTGAATGGTCACGCGACGCTTGTACACGAGCAGTAACAAATTTGCAGCAACTCACGGTTTTTTTTTCGTCACCATTTCGCTATCATTTTTTTCTGCAGATTCTGACCGCCTCCTACCCTAAATTTAGTTCTTCAGCGTCACAGCAGGTACCCGATTACGGGATCATATAGCATATAAAGCGACTTTTTGTCTAAATTCTCAATGTGCTTCACACGAAAGATCTGTGCTGAAACTGAAAGCTTTGAATCGCTTCTGTGGTTGGCAGGACACGGGCGAGGAAGATGACGGCGCGATTTGTAGAGACGGTTATAGTACCAACCGTGCCTACAAATCGATTTGTAGGGGCGGCTAGTAACACCAGCCGTCCCTACAAATCGATTTGTAAAGGCGGTTTGGGAATCGTCCCTACAAATGCATGATTTGTAGAGATGGTATGATAGGAGCGGCTGGCTGAGCCGCCTCTACAAACGATCTGCAGCCACCCCTACAAAGCGTTCTCACGTAGTGATATCTATATAAACTTAAGTTTCTATATTGTGAGTGTCTTTATATCGGTGATTGCTCACGTGGAGATGTCACATAGGAATAACAACTGACTTAAATTCTTGAGGACGCCCTTAAGACCGCCCTTGGAAGCTGGTCGTTGGTCCTGAACAAGCGCATATTTTAAGGTTGCTGTGGACTCCTTTAACAACTACGCATCCACATGCTTCCCACCTCAAAATTGATCAAGGGCAAGCTGATAATGTGGAGCATTACCAAGAATAAATTAAGTATACTTTATTTGTTTATTTTGAATTCCAAAGTGGAGCTTTTATTTAGAGTATTCCTTCCGAACCGGGGGCATCTTTCTATGTTCACATGCACATGCACGCCATAGGCCAGACGCCACGCCCGCTAAATTTAAAGATCAAACGTTATGATTCATAAATTGCACTTTATCTCAAGCACTGATGATGGTTTCGATCCCAAATCATCAGTATAGTTGATTTATTCTTCGTATCGAGAATTTGATTGCAACTTGAAATTATGACTTCATGCCATGAAAAAAACCTCTCATTAGGGGCAGTTGCCATTGTCTCATTTTTTTTGTTCATAAACATATGTTTCTTCCCAGACAAAGTAGACCATGCATGTGAGATTCTTCTGGACTGCATATTATTAATTGGTTCACTCACTCGGAAGCCAAACCCACTCGTCCTTGTCCTCAGAAAGCAGAAGCGTTCTTTAATTAGTTGGGACCGCTTAATTTGTTCCATAATAAGGCATAAACACTCCACCGTGATTTCCTTGAGTGCTAGCTGTGCGTGCGCTCTGCTGGTGAGCTGGGAGAGCAACAATGGCTGAGTTCGTGGTCGGGGCGTTGGTCAAATCGCTGAAGGAGAAGGCGTCCAGCTACCTTCTGGATGAGTACAAGGTGATGCAAGGCATGGAGGAGCAGCGCGAGATCCTGGCGCGCAGGCTCCCGGCCATCCTTGACGTCATTGAAGATGCGGAGAAGGGGGCTAGCCGACCAGGAGTTGGTGCTTGGCTCGATGCAATCAAGAAGGTGTCTTATGAGGGGATCGACGTCTTCGACGAGTTCAAGTATGAATCGCTCCGGCGTGACGCCAAGAAAAAGGGGCACTACGTCAAGCTCGGGATGGATGTCGTAAGCCTCTTCCCTGCTCGTAACCCCATCGTGTTTCGTTACAGGATGAGCAAGAAGCTGCACAAGATTGTGCAGAAGATAGAGGTCCTTGTGAAAGAGATGAATGATTTCAGCTTCGCACAGAGGCAGCATGTGCCAGTGCCGCCATCGGTGCAGTGGAGGTGGCGGCAGACTGATAGCATAATGGTTGACTCTGATATGGACATTGTCAGCAGATCCAGAAGTGAGGAGAAGACCAAGATCGTAAAGATATTGCTTGAGCAAGATGGTCATGGTAGTGGGGGCGTTCCCATGGTTGTTCCTATCATTGGAATGGGCGGTCTGGGCAAGACTACTTTTGTGCAGCTCATTTACAATGACCCTGAAATTGAGAAGCATTTCAGTCTCCGGAGGTGGTGTTGTGTGTCAGAAGATTTTGACATTGCTAACATTGCAAGCAAAATCTGCCAGAGACATGAGGAAGATCGTGAGAAAGCATTGCAGGAACTCCGGAAAGAAGTTAGTGGGAAGAAATACCTCATTGTGTTGGATGATGTCTGGAATCGGGATCCTGATAAGTGGGGGAAACTGGTGACATGCCTTAAGCAAGGTGACAGGGGAAGCATAATACTGACAACAACCCGTGATGTACAAGTAGCTCGAGTTATGACCATGGGTGCACCTGGAGCCTATAACCTTCAAAAGTTGGGTCACAAGTATATGAAGGAAATAATCCAAAGCAGAGCATTCAGCGTGCAAAAGCCAAGCAGTGATGAGCTAGATGTGGTTGTTGATAAGATTGTCGACAGATGTGTTGGTTCTCCTTTGGCAGCCAAAGCATTTGGCTCAATGTTGAGTACCAAGACCAGCATACAAGAATGGAAGGATATGTTAGCTAAAAGCAACATTTGCGATGAGAGGACAGAGATTTTTCCTATACTGAAGCTCAGCTATGATGACCTGCCGTCAGACATGAAGCAATGCTTTGCATTCTGTGCTGTGTTTCCCAAAGATTATGAGATTGATGTGGAGAGTCTGATCCAACTATGGATGGCTCACGACCTCATACCCGCGCAAGATGAAGATAATCCTGACTTGATAGGTAAAGAAATTTTTAACCAACTAGCTTGGAGATCTTTCTTTCAAGATGTGAAGCAAACCCCGCCACCGATTGATCACTATGGAACACGAAAACAGCTCCGTGGTGGAAAAATATGCAGGATGCATGATCTTATGCACGATGTGGCTTTCTCCATCATGGGAAAAGAATGTGCAACCATAGTTGATAGGGCCAATGTGATGTCATTGTCCAAGCCTATTCGCCACATGTTTATACCATACCGACGACCTGGCACTCGTTTGGATGATTTTCTGAAGAAGCATTCTTCAACACTACAAACAGTGTTATATTCACATCCGTGGATTTATTATGAGTCAGCACCACATTTATCGAAGTACAATTCCTTACGGGCAATGCAGCTGTGTCGACTGAAAAAATTTCCAATTAAGCCAAGGCACTTGCAGCACCTAAGGTATCTTAACTTGTCAAGCAACTGGTGGATTGAAGAACTTCCTCAAGAAATATCTTTACTATATAATTTATTGACCATGGATGTTTCTGATTGTTGGTCTCTTTGCCGGCTTCCAAATAATATGAAATATATGAGAAGCCTCCGGCATCTCTACACCAATGGATGCACATCATTAGAATGCATTGTTATGAACGACGTATAGGAATATGAAGTAAAGAATCAAGCCACAGAGGAGACACACGATTTAACGTGGAAAACCCCTCCGATGTGAAGGGGAAAAACCATGGGCACCAGCCAGCAACAATCTCACTATCTTAAGAGTTTTGGGTTACACGCCTATGGCGGCTTACAAGAGAATCAAGTCTCCACGAAACCCTAGGGCCCAAGCCTTCGGCGATGGGCCTCCGCTTCGCTCCGTCAGAAGCCCGGCCTATATCCTGGAGTGAATTTGGAACAACTCCAACAAACTCCACCTTGAGACAAATTCATCTTGTATCATAAATCAACCCTTCACCCTGAACATAACAAAGATAGAAAACCACTGGTGCCAACAATAGTCTCTTAGACTATCCAATTAAACCAACTAAGCTTGAGCACAACTCAAACTTAGCAACAGGAACAGGCTTTGTCATCATATCAGCAGGATTATCATGAGTACTAATCTTGCATACCTTCAGCTTACCTTCTTCAATCACATCACGTACAAAATGATACTTGATATCTATGTGTTTAGTTCTCTCATGAAACATCTGATCTTTAGTGAGGTAAATTGCACTTTGACTGTCACAGTGCAAACTTATGCAAGATTCAACTCCACAAAGCTCAGCGTACAAACCTTTCAGCTAAATTAATTCTTTGCACGCTTCACAAATAGCTATATATTCTGCTTCAGTAGTAGACAAAGCAACAACTGACTGTAAAGTAGCCCTCCAACTCACAGCACAACTGCCAACAGTAAACACATAACCTGTAAGTGATCTTCGCCTATCCAGATCAGCAGCATAATCAGAATCCACATAGCCAATAAGACCCTTATCAGTTCTTCCAAACTTTAAACAGGAATCTGCTGTGCCTCTGAAGTACCTGAAAATCCACTGAACTGCCCTCCAATGTTCTTTGCCAGGATTAGACATATATCTACTAACAAGACTCATAGCATATGACAAATCTGGATGAGAGCAAACCATGGCATACATCAAAGACCCAACAGCACTAGGATAAAGAACCCTTGACATATATTCAATCTCTGCATCTGTACTAGGACACTGAGCAGCTGACAATTTAAAGTGAGGTGCAATAGGGGTACTAACAGCCTCAGCATTTTGCATGTTGAAACGCTGAAGAACTTTCTTGATATAATTTTGTTGACTAAGAAATAGCAAACCAGATTTTCTGTCTCTACTAATTTCCATACCAAGAATTTTCTTAACACTACCAAGATCTTTCATATCAAAACCACTACTCAATAGCTTCTTTAACTTAGTGATTTCAATCTTACTCTTGGCAGCAATCAGTATATCATCAACATATAACAGCAAATATATAGGTGATCCATTAACATGCTTGATGTAAACACAGCTATCATACTTAGATCTTTTAAAACTGTGTGCTAACATAAATGAATCAAACCTCTTGTTCCACTGACGAGGGGACTGTTTCAAACCATACAAGGATCTCTTCAACTTGCACACATATTTTTCCTTGCCAGGCACTATGAACCCTTCTGGTTGGTCCATGTATATGTCCTCCTCAAGCTCTCCATGCAAAAACGCAGCCTTCACATCTAACTGCTCAAGCTCAAGATCTTGTGAAGCAATAATACTAAGGAAAGTACGAATTGAACGGTGTTTTACCACTGGAGAGAACACATCATTGTAGTCAACACCCGGAATTTGACTATAGCCTTTAGCAACTAACCTTGCCTTATACTTTGTAGGCTCGCTTGGAGATAAACCCTCCTTTCTCTTGAAGATCCATTTGCAGCTGATGATCTTCTTATTCTTAGGCAAAGGTACAATCTCCCATGTACTGTTCTTCTCAAGAGACTGCATCTCCTCATGCATAGCAGAAATCCAATTCTCAGTATCACCACAACGAATAGCTTCTTTATAGGTTGCTGGCTCATGAACATTCTCCACCTGTTCAGCACAACTCAAAGCATAGTAAGTCAAATTACACTCCGGCCCAAGCCTCCGGCGACGGGCCTCCGCTTCGCTCCGTCAGAAGTCCGGCCTATATCCTGGAGTGAATTTGGAACAACTCCAACATGCATGCCTCCTGACCTTGGACAAGTAACTTCTCTACAGACTTTAACATATTTTGTGGTGGGTTCCAGCTCCAGTTGCAGCACTATCGGTGAACTCCAACACTTAAATCTCAGCGGTGAACTAGATTTAAATGGCCTTGAAAATGCAACTGAAGAGCATGTGAAAGCTGCCAGTCTTGGAATTAAAGAGAAACTTACACACTTATCTCTGAAATGGAATAGTGAGGATGATGAGGAATTAATATCAGATTGTCACAGCAAGGTGCTAGATGCTCTTAAACCTCCTGGTGGGATGGAGATGCTAAGGATAGTAAACTACAAAGGTAGCAATATACCGACATGGGTGAAAGATCTTGGTTTGTTTCAGCAGCAATTGACTGAGCTCCATTTAATTGGTTGTACAATGTGTGAAGACTTCCCTGAATTTTCTCATATGAGAGTTCTTCAAGTCCTTCACCTGAAAAAGCTGTATAAACTGCGGAGCCTGTGCAGAAACATAGCATTCATGGAATTTTCAGCATTAAAAGAACTCAAGTTGTGTGATTTGAAGAGCCTGGAGAGATGGGTAGCATCTGAAGGAAAGGGGGACGAAGTAACCTTTCCTGTCCTTGAGAAGATTTGTATTGAGGACTGTCCAAAATTGACAACTCTACCTGAAGCACCGACGATCAAGGTTGTCAAGATAAGAGAAGACAAGGCACAGCTGTCCCTTTCATTAATTTCATCCAGATGCATGTCTTCGTTGTCTGTGTTGGAATTGCTTGTAAGGGGCACAGAAGCAGCGCTGGAGCTTGATCAGAATCAGGAATTATCAATTACAGAAATGAATATTACTGGCTGCGGCTTTTTATTCGCCTCAAGTCCATCACGACATATTGTTGGGATTTGGAAATGGTTTGGACAACTTCAAGCACTTGAGATTTGTCGTTGCAGTTCTGTCATCTACTGGCCACACGAAGAATTTCTTAGCTTGGTATTCTTAACGAAATTAAAATTTCTTTGGTGCTCTAAGCTAACTGGGCGTGCACAGGTATTCGTAGCAACACGAGCAAGGGATGAGCTCCTGCCACAGTTAAAGAAACTAGAGATAGATGGATGTGAAAGCTTAACCGAGCTGTTCGTCCTTCCTCAATCCATTACACATATCCATATTGATAGGTGTCGTAGTTTTGAGTTCATATGGGGAAAAGATGATACAGAGCCGATGAGTGTACAGGTGGAGCATGGCAACGACCTCACTGCAGCACCAGAGCAATTGCAAGGAAGTACTAAATCTTTGCCTTGCCTAGAGAGTCTTTATATACGCGGCTCTGATAAGTTAGCAACACTTCCAAAATTTACCACCATCTCTCAAAGAGTTATCAGTTTTTCACTGCCCAGAGCTTCGTTCCATATCAGGGCATTTGGATGCGCTCGTGGTTGTGGGTATTGGGGGCGGCAACAAGCTGGAATCTCCAGAGTGGGGCAACATGCCCGCATTAAAATATGAAGCCTTAAAACTCATTAAAATATTCGCATTAAAACTCATTACTTCCTCCGGTTCTATAAAACAAGTCGTTTTGGACATGGACACGGTCTTTAAGAAACGACTTTAACTGTAACTTTTTGCTATAAAATATTTATAAAATATAGTTAATATATACTTTTATGAAACTATATTTCAAGATGAATCTACTTACATCACTTTTATATTTCCAAACCCAACCCAAAAGAAGTTATTTGTAGTCAAAGTTTAAAATGTTTGACTTAAGACAACCTCAAAACGACTTGTTTTAGAAAACCGGAGGGAGTAGTTGCAAATGTCTAACATCCTTACCTGGCAGTCTTGGGAGTTACTCTGCTCTTACCAGTGTTCACGTCCAATACTGCCCTGCAATAAATATGAAGCCTCTTTATGAACATCTCCCACAAAGGCTTGATAGCCTTGAATATAAACTCTTGTCACAAGCTCGATTAAGCGATCCTGTGGAAGGTACCATTTATTCCATTACTATCTTCTTTCTCTTGACAGCATTAAGATTTATATGGTACTACTTACTCATTAGAAACAAATACTCCATCCAAAATCCCTGTTCAATGATTATTTTGTTTCTGTACAAAAGTATGTCTATATCCAAGAATAAATACAGATAATTATCACACGCTCACTAAAGGGGTCCTCACAAGGCTATCCTTCCAATTTTTATCCTATGTTTTTCTTTCCTTTTGTTCTCTCTTGCTTGAAATGATTATTTATAACTCAGTCCACAGATTTTCTCAATGGTTTGAGATGCAATTCTATTGTTATCATGGATAGGTAGGTAGGTTTGCTCTAAGTAGCAGATGGACTTGTAGTCCAATGCAGGGTTTGGAATTTTGGCCAAAATTTCACGATGTTGGTCCTACTAGGGTAAATTCGCATCCCAGTAATTAGGTTTTAAATTTGGATGAGATTCGTTCAGATTTAGTTACCATTTCTCAAAGTTTCGAAAAATCAGCTAAAAATTCAGTAATTTCCGCGATATTCAAATCCCTATCCTACACCTCGGGTGTTTGGTTGACAGCAGCGGCCGGCTGCCTAGGCCAGGCAGTGCCTAGGCTTTCAATTCCGGACGCCTAGGGCCTGGATCGCTTGCCTAGCCAGACATTGCCTAGGATGGCATCAAATAGCCCTTGGTCTCCAATGAACACAGCACGGAGCTCCTTTCCAAAATTTTAAAAAAAAGGCTGGCAACCTAATCTGCATTGCTCCTCAAAGCGGCTACTATGTGTTTGTTTTGTTTTAGTTCAGGAACATATATGTGTATCATTATTTATATGTTGCCATCAAGGCAATTTATTTATTTTTAGACCAAACAGCCTTGGCCTAGCTTTTATAGAAAGCTTAAAACAGGTATGCTTGAGATACCAGCTTACATATCAGGTACAAGAAAAAACTCTTAGTTACAGCGTCAAGACAAACCCCTAAAAGCAGAGCTGCTAAGAAAACAAGCCTTTTACAAGCCGACTGAAGAACAAAAGACAGAAAGACGACAGAGAGAAAAGACTGCCAACAGACTTCCCGTCCATCTTTAGAAGTTTTTCACCATTTTGTTAGGCTGATCTTCAACTTCAGCACCATCTCTTCCAACATGGACTTCTTCTCCTTCCTTGCCATAATCTGCTACTGTTTGAGATGCAAACATTTATTGCCATCTGAATGCAATTTATTTAATTTACATTTAGTGCCATTCTGACGATGTTCCCATCTCCGGGATCTAAACTTCGGGACCCAAAATCTTGCATATATGCCATCCCAGGGTGCAAGGATTGGGTGCATAGGCGACTCTTGAATTCCTGAATAGTGATCTGGCCCAATACCACGAAGGTTTGTGGGATTTCATTATTACATCTTGAAACCAACAAGTTTGATGGGTCTAGAAGGGTTA
The DNA here is from genome assembly GCF_019320115.1 of Miscanthus floridulus. Taxonomy (NCBI): domain Eukaryota; kingdom Viridiplantae; phylum Streptophyta; class Magnoliopsida; order Poales; family Poaceae; genus Miscanthus; species Miscanthus floridulus. The sequence goes on along the minus strand of NC_089580.1, from coordinate 110,257,344 downwards.
TTTATTTAATTTGTCTCTTTCTTTCATTGACTTTGTGTGGCTTCTTGCAGCACTGCTGATCGACTTACGCATTATGAACATCTCCTACGTATTGTTGGGTATTTGTATTTCAGATGGACAAGTGCTGGTGAATGGAGCACGCATCCATTCCATTAGATATGTGTTAAATATGAGGCCATTCTTATTTCAGATGGACAATTGCTCCCCTGCTGCTGACACCTTAGCTACAAATGTCGAATGATTGCTACGACGTCTAGGAGAGATGAAGAGGCTGAGGCCACACCATCACTGCATCACTGCACGGCTAAGAGACCGAAGCGACACTCTGACCTCACGGATCAGCGACCATTCTGCGGTGGGCAGACGTCACACTGCCATCCCAACTCCCCTTCAGCGATGTTCCTTGCCTCTTCCCCGTTCTCGAATCCAAATATAATATATATTCCGTCCTGGACTGGACTGCCGTTGGCTGTATACGTGAAGGGTTTTTTATTTTTGAAATGTTGTACACGTGAAGGTAACCATCCATTCTCTCATCTTCTTCTTTCACTTCCTTCCATTGCTGCAGATGGTTATTAGTACAATTCGATATCGAGTTACGAGTTTGCATTTTTCATTGTGAACATAGGTCACTGTGAAGAGTTTGTTTCTCGCAAATAAGGCAATCCCATTGGAACCCACAATCCCCTGTTCAGTGTTTTGTTTTATTTCAGTGCAAAAGTATGTGTACGTCCTTGAATACAAATACTTTCTATTTTCTTTTAACGATATATATATATATATATATATATATATATATCGTGCTGACCACAGTGTGTCCTTGCATTCCTTCACTTTTTTTTTTCATTCTTTTTTCTCTTCGGGAGATGGTTGTTTATGATTCAGTCCCAAATTTTCAACTGATTTTCTCAGTGTTTGTAGATGCACTTGTATTGTTATGACGAAAAGGTAGATAGATTTGCTCTGTGTATTAGGCAGCCTAACCTAACCTCGGTTGATCCTCAAACTACTTCTGTGTTTATTTTGTTTCAGCAATATTCCAGATCAAATTCACGAATTTTGGTGTTTCCAATCAATCATGACCGGTATAATGTTTTTCTGTTTCGAAACTTTATAGGATTTTATTTAAACAACCCAATATATGGGTCCCACAGAAATTCTGGCGTAAAACTTAACGTCTCTACCGAATCAAATCTTACACCAATGGAAATATGGAATAGTGAGTGACCTGATGAACCATCACAGTAGGAGATTTTTGTGATGATTATTCATCGTAAAACTTATTTATTCAATTTAAGTAAACTGGAATTCCATACTGAAAATATCAGAATTTAACGTTTCTGCACCTGATTTATTCAACTTAATTTAATTCATCATGTTTCATATTCAAAAATGATTTATATTTTAATATTAAAATTAAGTAGAAATTGAACTTTACACCAGTAAAATACTGAGTGACGTGGTGAAACTTCACATTAGGACTTCTGTTTTGGTCATTCATTATAAAACTTACTATTCAATTTAATCAAACTGGAATTTCATACCAAAATATCCGAATTCGTTGATTCCGCTAATTGCGTCTCGGACCGTAAAAAAACACTACCAAAATTAGAATCCATGTGTGCAAACATGTACGGTAGCTATCAATTTTGGCTGGTAATTAACCCTTGATGTGACCTATGATTATTTGTGTTGGCATCGACGCAATTAACTTATGCCACTCTGACGCTGTTCCCATCTCCAGGACCTAGGCCCTGTTCGCTTGGTTTATAAACCGTATTTTTTCAGCCAACGAACAATATTGTTTTCTCATAATAAATCAGTCAAAAATACTTTCTTATCAGCCAAGCGAACAGAGCAAACTTCCCGACCCAAAATCTTGGATATATGCTATCCTAGGGTGCAAGCGCAAGCGCTGAGCGTAGCGTATAGGCGGGACACATGAAGGTTTGCGGGATTTCATTGTTGCATCATGAAACAAGTTTTATGAGCTCTAGAATAGTTATTTATTTATTTTGTCTCTTTCTTTCTTTGACTTTGAGTGGCTTCTTGCAGCACTTCTACATTGAGGGTGGTCATGGTGCTGCTGGGTGAGTTGCAGACATGCTCATTGACATGGCCCTTGTTTAGTTTCACCCTAAAATTTTAAAAAGTGCTACAGTACCTGTCAAATCCAATGTTTGCGGTCCGTGCATGGAGCATTAAGGAACCGTTTGGCCGGGCTCCTGCCGGCTCCGGCTCCGGCACTGTAGCAGGGTGTCGGCCGCTGGGCGGCCGACAGGAGGCTGCGGGAGCCGGAGCCAGCGGAGCTCGAATTTCTGGCTCCGGCTGCTGCGACCGCGTCTGTGAGTGGGGAGGAGAGGAGAGAGAAAAAGAGCTTCGATGAACAGTGAAATACGAATAGATGAACAGTGATTTCGGCACAGGAGCCGGAGCCGCCCGCAGCCAGCCAAACGGGTCCTAAATATAGACGAAAAAAAACTAATTGCACAGTTTAGTGAGAAATTGCGAGACAAACGTTTTAAACATAATTAGTCCATGTTTAAACACTAATTGCCAAATAAAAACGAACGTGCTACAATAGCCCCAAATTCAAACTTCCTCATGAACGACAAGGGAGGAGCCAGTGACAAGGGATGTGACCTGCTGCACAGCATGCTTGTGAGCACCTTCTGTCCTGAATCTTCCATTTTGGTAGATAAGTAAGGCACTGTTTAGATCTCACCCAAAATCCAAAATTTTTCGAGATTCTTTGTCACATCAAATCTTACGGCACAAGCATGGAGCATTAAATGTAGGTAAAAAGAATAATTAATTGCACAGTTTGCCCGTAATTGGCGAGACGAATCTTTTAAGCCTAAATAGTCCATAATTGGATAATTTTTGCCAAATACAAACGAAAGTGCTACAGTAGCCGAAAACCAAAATTTTTCGCATCTAAACGGGGCCTAAGCCCTTCTCGCGCTGCTCCTTTAGTAGAAGAAGAGTCAAATCTTTTACTTATTTTTACGTTGCCAAATGGAGTAGAAAACTAGCTGCAGATACTCCTTGCCATTAGATGCAGAGTAGAGATTTCTTTAATTCCACGCTTCCACAACTTTTTATTGGACTGACGATGGCCGACGAACAGGTTAGGAGGAGGCAGAGAGAATGAGGAGGTGAGCGGTGTCGGTGTGGACTGGCAGAGGGACCAAAACAATGGATTCATCTGTTGTCGAAAAAAAATAAGTTGAATTCGTCGATTGGAGACACCGTCAGAGATAGGCGCAGGTGGGTCGAGAATTTGTAGTGGTCGCACACGATTCACTGTAGTGTAATGCTACCAACGTAGTTCATGAAACGGATTCACATGGGACCAAAGCAAATTAAAATCTGATTTATCACTATTTGAACAATAATTTTACATGTCGCAAAAGAGACCTGCTGCTACTACTATTTTCATTTATTTATTATCTTCTCATAAACATTATTATTGTAGAGTCCGTGGACGAGGTCATTGCCGTCCGTGCTGTATCAACGGTGCCTCCATCCGCATCGAGAGGAGTTTGGATTTCCATAATAATGATACTGTGAGGACATACGTCCGTCTGGGCGCCGTCTTCTCAAATAAAAAAATATCTCTCACTTCGTCTAACGTGCTCCCGCAGGCTCCGCTCTGCTTCCTCTGCCACACCATCGCCGCAGGCTCCGCTCCACTCCCTCCGCCATGTGACCCTCGCCTGGCTCCACGACACCAGGCTCCACCGCTGGAGTCGCTCCTCCCGCCCGCCCTCGCCCTTTTCGCTATTGCTGGCACCACGGTCCTCATCATCACCTCCCCGTGCAGCTAGAGATTGCGAGGGCGTCGTGGCCGTTCCGTACTTCTCGCCGGCCTCGAGGCTCCTCACGCCCAAGTAGCGGAAGAAGCTCGCTGGGGCCAAGTCTGTGGTGCTCTTCGCTCCGCCGTCTCCCAGTCATGATCTGCCCATCGAGGCGGTTATCAAGTTCTTCACCGCACCTGGCATGCTGGTTGTCGTGCACTAGAGTTCCATGACTGACATGTTGTAAGCGTATATTTTAAGTGTTTCAGATATTTCAGAGGTATGTTGTAAGTGTTTCATGTGGATATTGCAAAAATAAATCAGGATGTTGCATATGTTGCAAGTGTTCAGAGGCATGTTGCAAGAGTTTGTTCAAAATGTTTCATATGTTTTCAGACGTATGTTTGCAAGCGTTTTTTATTTGAATGTTGCATATATTTTACATATGTTGCAAGAGTATGTTCCAATGGTTTTTAGTTGTTTCAGTCTTATGTTGTAGTAAGTGTTTTCATGTCGCAAGTTGCAAATATTTTATCTACATGTTGCATATGTTTCAAACACATGTTTCAAATATTTCATCTGTTTCAGACGTATGTTGCATAGTGTTTCATGTTTCAGAGGTGTATTCAGAGAGTCATGGACGCCGAGGGATCGGGCGCGGCGAGCCGGGTGCTGGTGGTCGTGGTGCATGGCGCGTCTGGGTCCTACGGGAGACGTGCTCGTCTTCATCTTGCTCCCCGATCCCGTCCGCGTGGAGAGAGAAGTGGGGTCGCTGGGAAGGAGTCGTGTGGGCACAGCGACAGGGCAGGGTGCGCGTGCGGGGGCGGACAGAGGTGGGTTATGCGGACGCGCGTGTTCAACGGGATGTCCGGGCACTGGCCACACCCTTTATATTTTGAAGGGTGAGAGTTTATAAAGTAGAAATATTCCGGCACAGGGAGTGACAACTTTTTAAAATTAACAGTGTTTGTTCGGTCCATCCGTCCAAGCTACTTTCTGATAAAAATGAAAAAAATTGGTTTGTTTTTTTAGCTGAGCTACATTGAGAATTAACGTACAGTCAAATTGTTTTTTTTTCTCTTTGTCCTATATACATATGCATTTTCTCTTGAAAAAAAAGGAATAGCCATTTTTATCCTAATGTTATCATGTGAGGTTCAATTTTATTCAAGAATTTTTAATGGCCGTTTAGTTCTAAAATTTTATTTTAAGGCTTAGTTTTATCATAGAACTATTAAAGTGACCATTTTGGTTCTCAACATGGTACTTTGGACTCGATTTCATTCATGAACTATCAAGTGCATTTCATTCTAGTCCCAAAATGTTCATAGTTCATCCATAAAATTAAGCTAAAATGCAAAGTTTAAGGATTGAAATGGTCAATTTAATGGTTCTAGGATGAAACCAAACTTAAAAAATAAAGTTTGAGGGCTGAAATAAAGTTTGAGAGCTGAAATGACCATTTTAAAAGTTTAAAGGCGAAATTAAGATTCGGCCGTATAACTGAGGGACCAAAATAGATATTTAAAAAGAGTACATTTTACTATTGGTCCTCAAATTTGTATTTCTTAAGGTCCCGGTACTTTAAAATTGCACATTTAGCTCTCTGAACTTGTCTCGAGTTTTCATATCAGTTCGGGCACATGCAAATTGCACCTTCAGTTCGTTAAACTTGTTTCGAGTTCTCATCTAGGTCCCGATATTTATAAATTGCATACTAAAAGTTCTTAAAGTTATATTATTGTATCATTATGGTCCATCCATCCAAACACCTCCGTCCTCACCATGCATGCATCATTGGTGTGGTGTGCACGCACGTTGCCACGCTAGGCTATGTCGTGTCTGCCTGTGCAGCCATGTTGCACGCTGCACTCAACCTACTGCGTTGTAACAACAACCCTGTTGTTGTAGAGGGAGGTGATAAAGGATAGGAGAGTGCATGGGAGATGATGAGAATGAGCATGAGCTCCTGCGCGACCGGGAAGAGGAACGAGTGCGGCGGTGGTGTTGAATGCAACCGCCGTGAAGGCTCGGCTGGGATCTGTAGTAAGACAAGCACAGAAAGGGCTGCCAAGTGACGTAGCAGGTCCTAAAAATCTAGGCCTGCACATTCCTCCTGAGCCTACCGCGCTTCTCGGCCCTGGTGCGCTACACCATTTGGGTGGATGAACACGGTTCCACACAATGCGGCCGCACGAGTGGGCTCATGCAAAGCAGTGTGGGAGATGGAGATGGACTATAATCATATAACAATACAAGTTTAGAGAGCTGAGTGTGTATTTTGAAAGTGCTAGGATCCGAATAAAAACTTAGGATAAGTTTAAGGAACTAAACGTGCAATTTAAAAGTACCGGGACATGATCAAGACTTCAAATAAATTTACACAGGTAAAAGTGGAATATGAAAATATCGAGAAGAACTCGACCAAGTCCGAGGACCCTCAGTAAAAAATTCCCATTTAAAAATGCAGATAGTGCTCTCGGTATGAGCACTGCCTGTCGCCGGTGCCTCGTGAGGAAGTACGTACGCGAGCATGGAAGACCACGACGCCGTTCCACCCGGGCGGTGAGGTCGTCGGCTTCCCACTTGTCAGCATCCACCATCCATGAATCTCCGGAGCCGCGTCTTCACGACCAATCTGCTGTCTTGACTCTCGACCAGACAGTGTACCAAATCACAACTTGCAACATCCGAGCGACTCTGATGGTAGATAGTACATTCTGGCTGTTAGAATTGATCTCATCCGTCTTGACCCAACGGTCGAGACGGACCCCTTGACCGCGTTTTGATTGGGGATGTCCAGCCATCTAGTGGCTAGTGGGCCCCCGTCGCACAGTGCCTATAAAGAGGAGGTCTGGCAAACGGCTCTAGGGACGAGGTTCACTGCCGCCGCCATAACCCCACTGTCTAACCCTAGTCAAATCGAGAGGGAGGCACTGCCAGTGGCAGAAAGCGCCACTGCCTTTGCCACCACCGTCGGTCTCCACCGCTACATCAACCGTCGCTGCCTTAGCGTAGATCTTCACCGGCGAACCTGTGATGGCTGGATCCGACTCCTCAATGCCTACCGATGGTCTTTGCCTCACCCTAACTCTTGCTCTCCCTCTCTGTTCCTCTCTGTACACACCATTTTTATGAGAAACCCAAATGAAACCCCACTAATCTACACCACGGATGATCCAAAGAATTTAACAATGGTATCGGAGCGAGTTCCGTGTAGATCAAGTAGGGAAAAACAAAGATGAAGAAGAACCGAATTCGATTCGGAAAAGTGAACTCAAACCCTAACCCTAAAGAAATTGGACGGTCCGAGGGAAGTCTTACCAGGGCTTCCCCGCCGCCGTCACTACCGCCTCACGCGGGATGGAGCACCCGCCGCCGGCTTGCTGACGCGCAGGAAGAGAATCAAAAGAACAGAAAAGAAAAGAATGAATTAGATCCTTTGGATCTAAACACAGAAGGGGTTCCTTAACCCTAACCCTAACTGGGTGAAGATAGAAGGGGCTCGGCCTCAAGACTGCTTGATCCGAACCCTAAACCCGTGACTCGAACTCGGGGAAGAAGAATAGGAATCGAAACCCTAACCCTAGATCCAATCCCCATCCTCAAATCCAAACAAGCAGAAACACAGAAGATGAAAGGGAAAAGCAAGGCCGGTGGCTTACCTCACCGCTGCTATCTCCGCCGTCGTGCGGGAAAGACCGGACCGCGCCGGTGTTCGTCGCCGAGTTGCATCTGCGCGGGTACGGGTATAGGGCGCCGACACAGAGCCGCTTGACGGCGGCGTACTCTCCCGATGGGGAGCACGCTCGTAGGCAAGAGGGCCTATGGTGGCGCCATCTTCGTCTTCTCCTACGGCGTGGCTCGCTTTCGCTCGGGCTCGCCGCGCAGCTAAGAGAGAAGGGAGAAGAGAAGTGAGGACTAGGGTTTCGACAGCGCGGCCGGGAGGCGGGTGTTTTGATCAGGCGAAACGGCCAGACGGCCGTCGGATTTGATCCGACGGCGAGGAGTCATCGGGCCACTCAGCGGCCCAGGTGAGCGAGCGCGCCGCGGCGCTTTGCCGGCCCAGGCCCACGTTGCGGCCTGGGTGGCTGCGCGCGCGTGCCGAGTTGGTCCGGGCCGTTTTGCCGGTTGGGCCACAGCGCAGTAAAGAATTAAGCCATTTTTCTTTTTCTAATTTTCCAGTAAAATGCAATTTCCTGGAAAATGATAAATGTCTCAAAAAAATTGAAAAAGAGAATTTTCCTGTGGGTAAAATTCAACAATTATGTTCATAGTTCCCGCTGCAAAGTTAAAGGTTTATTGTCTTCTAATTTGAAGAGCAGTTATAGTTATTCAGTAAATGATGAAAAGTTTATCCTCCAGTTAAAATTGGAACCAACTGGAAAATTTTTAAATTGGAGGAATAGTCAGTTGATAGTTAAGATAAATTATAATATTGTTATTTTCTGACCAACATTGATGATAACAATATTATAAGTTTATTTATGAGTTTAAGTTTAAAGTTAAATTATGGTATTGTTATTTTCTGGCCAACGTTGATGATAACAATATTATAATTTTATGAGTTTTATGATTAAAGTTTAAATCTCTGATGAATTTTGCATCAAAGTGACCAATTTTCAGAGAATAGATAAAGATCAAGGAATGCTCTTAAACTAGAGAAATGTATTTTCATGTTTCCGCTGCAATGAAGTTAATTGTTTTTTAATTAAATTTGAACCAACGGGAGAATTTAATTTTGAGAAGCAGTTCTATGTTTTCAAGATTATTGAATTTCTATACATTAATTCCATTTCTGCCCAACGGTGATATGGAATTAATGTAGAAGAATGATGTTTTATTCTATTTCTGCCCAACGGTGATATAGAATAGAATATATTGATTTCAAAGTTTAATGAGCATTATTGTTGAATATTTTTTTAGACAAAAGACTTTCATGCTTTCATTCTTGAAGGCAGTAAGAGAAATGAGCTGGGTACTTGTGACTCAGATGATGAAATGCCTAAGAGCAAGTTATGTATGAAAGAATGCCATTGCTTAAGGGACTGTGTTCTCTTTAAAGAATGGCTTCAAAAGAAAAGAATGCTAGGATATTGATCCAAGAAAAGAGATAGATCAATGAGAGTCTTCATTGAGAAATGTCTTTTATGTACTCTCTGTGAAGAAGAATTTATTTTTAGTTTCACTTATGAAAGTTGTAAAAGTCATATACATGTTTAATTTGACTAATATTGGATTAAACATGTGTGTTAAAAGAATATTCGGATTTATTTATGAATTTGATGATTGAACACGAGCCAATCCTAGCAATTATGTCCGTTCAAGGGAATAGTACCCGCATGGCGGGAAAAGTTTGAGAAAATACCCACATGGCGGGGTAAAGTTGGCATAGTACATATGTTAACCAATCCTGCATGGTGGGAGAGTTTGGCATAGTACTTATCCCGCATGGCGGGAGAAGGATACGATGACTCATGTGCTCTAAGTGTATTCCGCACATGGAGAGAAGTTTGGGGTAGTTCTTATGCTATCCCAGAATTGACTGTACACTCTGATTGTGTCATGGTCATTAAGTACTCAATGAGTTTAAGAACAAAAGAAAGTTGCATGTGAACCAAAAGATAAGAATGATATGCAAGCATGACTTGCAGAAGTATTGAAAATAATAGACTATGTTGAGTTTTGAAGTGAAATGAAGAAAATATACTCCCATACAAATTTTGTTTGCATAATGTAATCATGTGGATGAAGTAAGTAATCAAAGTTTCCTCATTCACAAGAGTTCAGAATGTTTCGAAATTGTGGTAGAAAAGTTCATACCACATTTCGAGGGGGAGAAATGTAAGATTAATTAAGAAAGACAATTAAGAAAGATACTTCCCCATACTTCAGATAATACAATGCATACTATGCATTGAAGGTAAAAGTGATCTATAAAAGATGAATGTGATCGTTGAGGAAGTAAGACGGTCATAATAACGATACCCCTAAAGTAAAGAAATAGCTAAATTCTTGGACCTTTTACAGTTCCGATAGGAAGATAGCATAGTCGGCTAGTATTTATACTGGACGAGTTCAGAGTTATCAAGGCGGTGCTAAACGCGCCATATGAGTTTTTAGCAGATTAAACCCAAAATAAGAAATTTGAAGATACACCATCTTTACAAAAGATGGAGTAATCTGGGGTAGCATGGTATGATACCTAAGGCTTGAATAGAAGTGGGATTACATATCCACTACAGTGTTTTTTTAGAGTAACAAATTGCTTAATACATGTTGATGTTGTATGACATATACAACACCTGATGTTAGCTCTTAAAGAAGATGAATAAGTAAACAAGGATCTTGTGATACAGGAGGCTATAGAACATTTGCCTTTTGGCAATAAAGAGCAACAATAGCCCCATATGAAAGAAGTGCCACGAGGCTTCAGAAGGTCTCAAAGAATAAGAAAATCAGATATTTCTGGTGACTAAAAAGTCAATGTTAAGAAAGAAATTCAAATAGAGGATAATTCCACCTCATTTGAAAAAGCCATGAGAGATGTTCACTTGTCTAAATGGCAAGAAGCAAAAGAAGATGAAATGAAATCGAAAAATACCAACCATGTTTGGGACTTAGAAGAAATTCCCAATGGAGCCAAAATAGTAGGCTGTAATGGGTCTGCAAGACAAATGTGACTCCAAAGGGAATATGGAAAGCTATAAAGCGCCACTTGTGGCGAAATGATTTACACAAAGAGAAGGAATAGATTATAATGAGAATGCAACGATTCTTTTAGAATTATAATGGCGTTAATGGCACACTATGATTTACAGTTACATCAGAAAGATGTAAAGACACATTTCTCAACGGAGATTTATATGGAAAAGTTTACATGGCATAACTCAAAAGGTTTTGTCGTGGAAGAAAAAGAATGTAAGGGATGTTGCCTGAAGAAATCCATTTATGGATTAAAAACAAGCTTCAAGACATTGGTACTTGAAGTTTGACAGTACAATAAGAAGGTTTGGGTTTTAAAGAGAATGTAGAGGACAATTATATTTATACAAAGTTTATATATGGGAAATTTATTTTCCTAATCCTGCATGTGGGTAGCACCTTACTCGCTAGTAGTGGTGTTAATCTACTGTTGGAGAAGAAACAGTTATGGTCCTCAAGTTTCAATGAGAATGATCTTGGTAAAGCGTCATTCGTTCCAGAAATTGGAACTTACCGAGACAAAAGGAAAAGGGGTATTAGAACTATCTCAAGTGTATACCTAGAGAAGATTCTAAAGAAATAAAGTATATATGTGAGTAAACTTATGCCTGTTCCTATAGTAAAGGGTAATAGTTTTGAGAACTTCCAGTCTTCCAAGAGCCAATGTGAGATCGATAGAAATGACGTCCTATATGCTTCAGTTGTTGGAAGCTTAATGAATGCTTATAAGTAAGAACTTACCCTGACATAGTTCATATATTCCGGGATGTTTTGGCAGAAGTCTAGTCCAGATATAGATCACTCGAATGGAGTAGAGAATGTTTTGCAATTGTGCAAAGATTTATAGGCCTCATGGTGAGTAAGAAAGAATAAGTACTCTCAAATAGTTGTGGGTACAAATATTAAATTATGGCGAGATGTTTAGTGAAACCTACATAGTAGCTAACACTCGTAGTTGGAGTTTTATTGTGGAAAAGCTCCAAAGAAACAGTTGTGATGTCATCAAATATGCATACCCACAGTATAGCTTGTTATGAGGCTTAAGGACAGGCAAAATGGTTAAAAGAACTTACACCTGAAATTGATAATGGTATACAACAGCAATAACCATTTAAGTAGTTCGCTCCTATAACAACGGATCAAGTGTGGTGCCAAACACATTGACGTTAAAGTTATACGTTGTGAAGGAGAAAGTCCGAAATCATACTAAAAGTATTAAAGTAACAAGCTAGTGCTTGCGGATCCGCGTACAAAAGGCTTATCACCCAGTGTGTTTAGAGAACACATAGTCGACATGGGTTTATAGTATAGCCTATGATTTCTGGACAATAAATGGTCCCAAAAGTTAAAGAATATGTTTCAGAACAGAGATGCGTATTGTAGCTGTTAAGTCTATCGATGATTGACCGTGACGATGAAGCATGCTCTATTCACTAATATGTGATGGAACAAATAAAAATGAAAGAGATTAAAGTCAAACTTTAAAGTTAAAGTATGAGTTGAGATCAAGGGAGAGAATGTTAGAATTGATCTCATCCGTCTTGACGCCACGGTCGAGACGGACCCCTTGACCGTCCTGACCGGGGACGTCCAGCCATCTAGTGGCTAGTGGGTACCCTGTCGCACAGTGCCTATAAAGAGGAGGTGGGGCAAACGGCTCTAGGGACGAGGTTCACTGCCGCCACCACAACCCCACTGTCTAACCCTAGTCCGATCGAGAGGGAGGCACTGCCAGCGGCGGGAAGCTCCACTGCCTTTGCCACCACTGCCGGTCTCCACCGCTACACCAACCGTCGCTGCCTTAGCGCAGATCTTCACCGGCGAACCTGTGATAACCGGATCCGACTCCTCAATGCCTACCTGATGGTCTGTGCCTGACCCTAACTCTCCCTCTCCCTCTCTGTCCCTCTCTGTACACACCATTTTTTTGAGAAACCCAAATGAAACTCCACTGATCTACACCACGGATGATCCAAAGAATTTAACACTAGCAACACCAATCAACAATATATACGACGTCCCTCAGTCATATATCAAGCAGAACTACCATGAGATCAACACACTGACTAAAATTCAGCACTGAATTCCCAATAAACCATTCAGATGTGTACATTATTACTGCGGTGCGTGATAGTCACCAGTCAGGATTATGCAGAGCATAACAGCACTAATTACAATCTGACCAGTCCATTCCATTCGTTCCATGATCGAAATCTCGAAACAAATAAATCAGACGCATCAGTCGTTGAGTCGAGTATATATGCAGGATTTCAGTTGCAAGCATACGAGGAGCGCATGATCAGCTAGCGATGCTTCCAGCGATAGAGAGACGACGGCGAGTGGATCGCGCCGCCACCATGCCACTTGTTGTAGTCGTTCCGTGCCAGCTTCCGGCGGCGGCGGCCGCTTCTGTCGACCCTTGGAGGAACTGTCTTCTCCTCCTCCGGCGGATCTTGGATGAACCAGTAGTCAACGGGCAATGACAACAGGCCCCTTCGACGAATTATTCTGATGGGGTCAAGATCAACGGACTCGAAGTACCACGAGCGCGGCCTGAACAACAAGGGATAATAGGGACACCGCCTGGCCTCCACGTACATGTCCTTCCAGCTCGATCCGACACTGAGAGTCTCCTGCTCCTCGTCGGAGCTCTCGGCGTCGTCGTGGAAGAACCACAACCACCACTGGCGCGCAGGCAGGGCCTTGTACAAGGTCTTCCACAGCTTGTGGTCACGCTCCGCCACGAGCAGCCTCAGCTGGGAGCTAACGCACTCCACCCTCGCGAGGTCCTTGCCGTCGGTGAGCTTCTCCAAGACGGCTCCCTTGAGGTCGTCGGGCAGGGACTCGAAGCCGCTCAGCGGCAGACCGTTCCTGCGGCACAGCTCGTGGAGGAGGCCCCAGCACACGCCGTCGGCGAGCGACTTGCAGATCCGCGACGCCCAGGGCTCCACGCCACAGAGGCTGCGGGAGAGGAGCGGCCTGACGGTGCCGAGATCCAGCCGCTCCAGGTACGCGTTCTCCGGCGTGTCGTCGCCGTCGGTGGTGACGAGGAACACGAGGAGCGCGACGTCGCTCCCCTGCACACACAGCATCAGCACGGCAGCGTCCGCGCCGTCGCGGTGTACTGTCGGGAGAGGCACAGTGAGCTTCCCTTCTTGTGTGATTGCTTCTTCAGGAGGTGTCCCGACCGTGGCAGGGCGCCGTAGGGCTGGAAGCCGGCGAAGAGGAAGGCGGCGTGCAAGACCATGCCCAGCCGCCCGGCGATGTCCTCGGCGTCCCACTGCTCAGCGTCTACGATTTTCTTGAGGAGGCTCGCCATAGTACTAGTATCGGTTCTTGTCTTGTCGCGATGGATCGTTTAATTTGAAGCTGATGGCAATGAAATGGATCAAGCAATCCGAGGGGGGTAATTACCGGCAAATTCCTCTAACTCGACTTATTAGTGGCTAAGCGATTGACTTGTTCTCAGTCAATGTGACACGTATGCTGCTTATAATTTCATAATCCTCTTAGATTAACTGAGGATTCGAGATCGTTGACATTGACACAAAATAAATTACCTTGTCTGTCTAAAAGTAAATTGCAAACGCGAAACAACACTCTCTTTTCAAGACTAGTAGACATAAACATGCAATACACACGCCTCTATAAAAAATATATCATTGCAATGAGCAATAATTATAAAAATTTTAAGAAATAACAATACACATACCTTTCAAAAAAAATACACATACAACACACATTTCTTGAAAAAAAAACATATATAATCAGCGAATAACAATTAACTTCCTTGCAAATAACTCACATGACCACCATTAACTAATATGCCTGAAAATTATCATATACTCCCTCCATTCCAAATTATAAGTCAGTTTGATTTTTTTATTCATCCATTTTGCTATGTAGTATAAAAAAGTCAGAGCGACTTATAATTTGGAATGGAGGGAGTAGATTACAATGATGGGCATTTCAATTTGAGGTCATTGATAGTTAATTTTCTAATAATATAGGTTACCATAAAGTAAAACTCACCTTGCTATGAATTACTTGGACCACTTTGGCCTCGTTTAGATGCATGTGTATCTACTTCAATCCACATGTGTTGGGAGTGGATTGAAAAAAACTTAATTTAATTCCACTCAAATTCACTTAAACACATGTGGATTGAGATGGATACATGCGCATCCAAACAAAGCCTTAAAAGTGAGGATTGTGGTGGTGAATTAGTTTCACCACCCAATACACCATCTCTGATTCGATACATAACACTAAATGAACTCAAAAGCGCACCAAGTTAAACCTTCATAAAGATCACTAATTAGTACGAGCATCAATTAAATTTAAAATAATACTAACCAGGATGTGAATTAGATTGACCACCACTTTTTTTCTTGTTGATGACATCGCTATACATATAAGATAAATATGAGGAACAACCGCAACTAATAACTACATTATTTTAGATCATGTTGCATAATCAAACCAGGTCAAGAGTACCTATTACAATAAGATTTAGAAATAGAGAGTTTAGATTATAATAATTCGTTGTAATGCTTTTTTTAATTGAGTTCATTGTCATGCTTCATTCCCATAGCAATAAATCGTCAAAAATATTTTCAAATTACCGGACGTACCAATGTACCATAGTGTCATGTCTGTATGAATCAGCTCTACTACAGGAATCAGCTCTACTGAGTCGGCTCTATTGCCAAGAAGGACTTTGAAATAATTTATTTTATTTGTTTGTCTTACTTCATTTTTATGTTCTTTAATTTATTTGTTTCTTGATAAATATTTTTATAGAGACATCAGACATCAGTCAATCCCATGTTTGCGACGACTTAGGCCCTTTGGATCCATTAGCTGATAGTAGTTATCTAGCTAACACATATAGCTAATATTAGCTGGCTAATAATTGACTAGTTATCTATTAATTGGCTAATAATTGCTCTCATCTGCGTTTGGACACTAATTTAGAATATTAAACATAGACTAATTACAAAACTAATTTCACAGATGGAGACTAATTTGCGAGACAAATCTATTAAACCTAATTAGTTCATGATTTGACAATGTGGTGCTAAGTGTAATTTGGTCATTTCACGTGAATTGGATTTTGTTTTTTATTTTTTCATCGTTTTATAAGCTTCACACCCGATTCATCTATTTATGTTTTATTAGTCATTCTTAAGTACATGGAACCCGTTGGAAATCAGAGTTGTCGCACACCATTTAAAGACTTGACAAACCAGATCAACGAAGGTAACTACTGGTCCTTATATATATATATCAATGCTTTGCAATGTAAGTAAATGCTATTAATTAGTATGCCTTTTTGACTTTTCTTATTACACACATTAGATGGTCAAAGTGAATCCAATTCGCTTACACAAGTCATTGATCCAAAAGAACGTAAAAGGCAAAGAGAAAGAGCACGACGTGCAGCCATGACTGAAGAGCAACGTAATGAAATAAATAGATGAAATAAATAGCAAAAAGCGACGTGCTGCAATGACTAAAGAACAACTGAGTGAAATTAATAGGAAGCGACGTGAAACATATCATCGTAAAAAAGCCAAATCTATGCTCTCTAAAGTATCTAAAGGTAACTGCATACACTATGAAATTGTTCAAATACAATTCCCTTTCTTTGTACAACCCAAATGTATAATATGTACGTGCTTCTTTTTTTGCAGATGGCGAGATTGCATCCAACACTGAAACCACTGGTGACGTCGAAAATGATGATTGGTTACACAGGAATGATTCGTACCAGCCTATGCAAATTGATAAAGAGAATATAGGTACTATACTATTTATGTGTAGTTATGAGATTTCACTAGGAGTACGGCCCCACTTCAAAATTAAGGGTAATATTTTATGTAGGTCAGCGATAAGTGCATACAATGATATCATGATTGACAAGTACACAAAACTACTAATCTTGATACATGTATATTTTTTAAGTCATGTTGAATATATTCTAATTTTGCCCTTAGGTTTTGTTCCATGTAACATAAAAAGATGGTGATTTTATAATGAGTATTGTTTTAAAATAATATTTTGTGTAGACTCCACATTCTCTTAATAATACGTCCAATGTATTAGGGCGGTTGCAACATACAAGTGACTGTGGACACCCAGCACAACCTTGATTGTGCTACCCCTACAATTACACTTGATAAACCCCATCAATGAAATGAGACAAGAAGCCAATACTTTAGGGAGCGATATATAAATATAGCACCAAAAGAGAGGGAAGCTAGACGTGAACAACAATGGTTGAGTTATAGGGCCACAGGGTGAAAGGAGGCTATCATAGCGGGGTGAAAAGACGAAGGGAGTTACAGAAGCACACTTTGCATCATGAGTCCATTGCCATGGAGAACCCGTTATTTATTCCTGAGCTTGTGTGGCCCACTGCAGGCGCATCTGGAGCTCATGGAACTATGACAAAATCTAGTGATTGGATGATCCCAGAGTCTAGTAGTGCAACACCTCTTTATATTCCTCCACCTCGTGAGGAGGTCGATGATGAAGGATGCGATGAGTTACTGCTAGCCATATGACACATAGATCACATGTTACATGTGGATAAAGACATGCATTGTTGACCCGACTGTAACACGATGTTTGAGCGTCGCATTAGTTCGAACACAAGGAAATCTCATAAAGATGGTGACTGCATGGCTAACGACCGAGTGGATGTTAACACGCCCTTGCCTCGATCAGCCGTGACCAACAACGGTAAGTACTGATGCCTCCTTATCACATTTAGGTAACCTATATACCATATTATACCTAATCGATCATTGGTCATTCCATGATTAACAGAAAATACAGGACCCAACATTTAGGCTACATCGGCCACACTGACGACACCATTGTTTGATGATTGTGAATGCATGGCTGAAGACCAAGTGGATTTTAACACGCCCTTGCCTCAATCAGCCGTGACCAACAACGGTAAGTACTGATGCCTCATTATCCCATTTAGGTGACCTAATTATATATCATATTATACATAACTCAACCATGGTCATTACATGATTATCAGAAAAGGACAGGACCTAGCCTTCAGCAGAGGTTCAGACGCACCGACAATGCCACTATTTGATGACAGAGGTAATTTACACTATTTTCTAACATTCTATAAAACTATTTGAACTCATTTGTATATTTTTACATGTAGTTCTACTAACTCATGTATCTTTGGCGGTGATAGATGATGATGAGGGAGATATATTTGAAGAAGATGAGGAAGATGATGAGGGATACCTGTTTGCTAGGCAAGGTATTTGAGCGAAATACCAAATATAAATCAAATCTTCCACTGCTTTATGTAAACTACTATCGGGTCTTAAATGTCACTTTAGATGAGGAAGATGATTGCTGTAATTAAATAAATAATGGAAGCAATAAGAAATATCGGTAACTTAACGAATCTATCCTGAAGGAACGCCACCCTTAGATAGAGACGATAACTTGACCTTAATCTAGTTCGAGCAGTGGAGGTCGATCGGATCGATGTAGACGTACTTGAACTAGACAAGAGTCGATAACTAACTCATACTAGAGTCGCAGTGGATGTCGACCGGATCGATGCAGCCGTATGAATAGATGTATAAGCCATGACGGTACTTACAGACAAGCAGTGGAGGTCGACCAGATCGATGCAGCCAGTACTTGCTGAAGAACTCACCGAGATCTACTCTACTCCTACTCCTAAGGGATGACCGGAGCCGAAAAAGTAAGTAACTTGTATTTGATTGATTGTGTGTTTTACAATAGCCGAGGTTTGATATTTATACCTAGGGACCCACGTATGATTCCTGTCTAAGCATGACTCGTCATAATTTTGACCCTAGAGAAAACATTCCTAATTTAAGATAACTTGGACTCTAATCTTTCTCTTTTTAGTAGAGTCCAACATGTCTCGTCCTTGCGCCGATCATAGCCTTCGTCGTTATCCGCTAGCGCTATCTGAAGAAAGCCGATTCTAGTTCTGCAATCGAATCAGCTAGTTCTGATCCGCACGCAATTGATTCCTTGATGACATGATCTTGGGAGCTTTCGAGTCCCTGTGACTCTTCTTCCAAATTTTGGTGTAAACACATACCCCTCAATTTTGGGATAAAAGTAATTTTATTCCAAAATTATCACGTCCGTGCCCCCGATAGGTCCAAAGTCACGGGTAAAGAATCTCCATCTGGGGTCTACTGTTTGTTCACCATTTATATCAGCTCATGAGCCCATGTTTCAAAACTTTTATGAGAGCATCACTGCTTCACAGGCACTTGGATTCATCCTTCCAGGTCGGCTACAAAATGTCTATCCGACCCTGGCGAGAGTAACTCAACAATTTAGCCATGTTTCTCCTTTATCTGCCTCGTCGAGTGCCCCCGACTCCGCTGGACCCTCCATGGTCTATTCTCTTGCTATGAAGATCTTGAGTGGTTAGAAGAATTCTTGTGCATAGGGTGATTGTGTCACTCATTCTAGCGCCTTGTCGAGCAAGAGGATCAGCTATTGCGGTTAGAAGAATTCTTGTGATATCACCTAAGTCTTCTCTCCATGTTCGCAAAGCTGTTCTAGTGTTTGCAAGGGCTAAAATGTGTGGACACCTTCCCCTTGTTTGTTCCACCAAACGCCCACCGGGAAAGCCACATGCTTCTTTCCCATAGTTCCTCAATTTACCGAGAAATCGTCTGAGCATATGTTAGGCGAGGCGATTTTTCCTCTTCTCTAGCACAATTTTATCAACGGGCCGATGTTGATTCGGTTCACGACGACCTTTGGCCTTGTGGGGACCCAAACTTCCTTCAATCCAAAGAAGCCTTGATAGGTTGATCTCTGGTCAATGTAAATTCTTTGAATCCATTTCACGATATTTTAGTAATTTGGGAAAGCAATAAGTTCGAATCTGTTATCTCTTAGTTATCCGTCCCCTAAATTCCCGAAGTGTCGTTTCGCTTCTGTTTTCGATTCCAATTTCACACCCCCGGCGAAATCTATCTTCTCGCCTTTCTGGGCTATATATACGGGCCACGGCCATGGATCAAACAACAACCCGCTTCGTCTCAAACCTTCTGCATCCTTAGTATAGCTCTTGCTTTTTCGTAGGTTTGAGATCATGGAGAACAGCAAGAGGTCTGCTGAGGAGGCCCTCGATGGATCTGCATCATCACGCCAGCACATCCATCATCAAGAGGGTGCAACTTGCGATGCTCCTATCATTCCAGAGCAGAGGGCCAACTCTACTCAACCTTTGGGGTCATCCTCAGCACCAATTTGCCACCAGCTCCCCTACTATCCGAGGAGGCCGAGAGATAACAACGACCTGATCGTTTCCATTGACTGGACTGGCGAGAAACTTGCCGACTGCCTCTCTATTGCAGAGTCGGCTCTGGCCATAGTTTCAGGGCCGATCACCCCCTGAGGCCAACCCAGTGCGGGAGAGGCTGACCAAGGCTAAAGCCAGAATTGCTGGTGAGATATTTACCATAATTTTCTGTTTCTTCTTAACTTTTATTCTCCAAGATCCTGCTCACCTCTTCTTTAAATCCTTTAGATCTATCGGCTCAGCTGGAAAGCCTTCGTTTGGCTGCAGACCATGCGGCAGGATTCAGTCAATGCCAGGGGTGCCATTTTGGTGGTTCGTTTGCATGGCATCCTGAACCGCGTCAGAGAAGTCGCTCTTCACAGCAGTTCGTCATGGTGCTGCCATGGCGTTGGCTGCTGCGCAAGTTCACTCCGGCCACGATCTTCGGCTTCTTCCTCATGAAGCTCCAGTCACCGGATACCCCTGGGGATTACGAGCGACTGGTCGAGGAATTTTTCGACGCCACCAACTCTGTAGCCCTGACCTCCTAGGCCGATGATATAGTAAACAAAGTGTTTTCTGATCTGTAGCTTGTAATAAGTGATATCAGTAAACAATTCCTTCATCTCCAATGATTTTTACTTCATGCATCACTTTGCTCGCAGTTTGCCTTGCTCCTGCAGGCGATACGCATTGCACCGGTCTTCATCCTTCCGGGTTTATCTTCGCACTAGAAGCGATACCCTTCTGGTATCGGCTATTAGAGCTGACAGCCGAGCAAATTGGCTGTCAAGTGTTAATCCAAACGTTAGGGTAATATTCCTTTAAATATTCCCCATTTGATTGCTCTACCAAATTCCTCTTCTCCTCTCGATGTCTCCAAAATGTAAATATTACCAGGCGCACAATGTTTGATCCAATAAGGTCTCCCCTGATTAGGTGACCATACCGGCTATCATTGCTCTTGGCCATCAAGGGTGATCCATCCCCAACTTTTTTCGGAGTCTTATTGCCATCGACCGTCATAAGTACATCCTCGAGAGCATCCCTGGATTAACCGAAGAAGGCAAACAACAGATCACAGGGAGTTGATGCTATTCGGCTAGAAATGTTTGAGAGCGATCCATGATGTTCCAGACTTGAAATCTGCATGTCAAGGTGTATCTTGTGTAGAATCGATCATACTCTCCATTATTTAATTACGCTTCTTGTTTCGGCTAAAGAGCTGATTTGATATAGTCGATCCCAGACTTCTAATCTTAATCCAATTAAGTCTAAAACATGGCTTTTATTAAGAGAACCCTTTGACTTCCTGCCCTCAGTTTACCAATGCTGTATTCCCATCGGCATTAGTGAAGTAGCGCTTCGCCTTCCATTAATTGCTGGTTGCCTTTTGCGCACCCCGATGCGTCCACCTCTTCGCTTCATGTCTTCAAATATCAGCCGATGGCTTCGGCCTCGAACACATCTCCACTCGCAACTGTTCCTTTGCTCTTCTCTGTCTACCAGTAACCCTATAGCGGTTTTCTTTCTCGCTTCTGTAGATCCAATCGTTTTCCATGGCTGGCGAGGACAACCGAGTCAAGCGCGCAATGGAGGAGATCCTAGAGGAGAACTATGCCGATGAACCAGCGTCTACGACGCATGAGGTGAGATTGGCAATTGCCTGTTTATGATGATGAACTATTCTAACCCGCCTATAGGTTTGTTATGAACGACAGTCTTCGCCCTCTCCCCAAGGCCGGCGGTCCTTCAGGACGCCGCATCTTCTGTGCCGGCCTCATGTCGTCAGATTCTTCCGACTCCTACAACAGGAGACGACGCCTGGCACTATCTTCATGAGTGGAGGATGGCTTAGAATCATTATTCTGAGGTGACTTGGGAGAATGGCCAACTGGAGATTCGCCTCAGGGGTATCTCAGGCCACCCTTCACGTGGCTGTGAAGGAGGCTAGTGCCGTCTAAGCGCTACTGGCCGAGTCCGACGCCATGGTGGTGGGTAAGATAAACTCCTAGGAATGCCTCATTCCAATTTCCATTATCTTTATCTTGATAGTCTTTTGTTCCTGCGACTGTCAGCCCTAACGGTGCAGTTGGAGTCTCTCCAACTAGGCAGCGAACGCGGTCGTAGACGCCGTCAATTCGCTGGGTTCCCCCATCGCCGCTCGTCTCCAAGACATCCGGCCTGCGTTCAGGAGATTGCCCTTCATGGCGTTCGTCACGGTGCGGCGGTGGCGCTGACCGTAGCTCAAGTCCAAACTAGGTACGAGCTCCATGCCATGGAGACTGGTTTTCCAATGGACAACGGTCCTGAGGAACATGAGAACTTGCTCAAAGAATTCGTTATGGCAGCGGAGGCCATAGTAAACATCACATCCACCCAGGATGTGGTGAACAAGGTTCTTGATTAGATTGTATCTAGGGTACTCCGATGAACAAAGACTCCTGTTCTTTTCATGTATGCGCCTCAGTGCAATGCCCTTATGTATGACTATTTTTGCTTTTTGTTTTTGCTCTATAGGCGATACATTTCATATCAGCTTTCATTGTCTTTGAAGATTTTCATTTTTTCAACTAGAGGCGATACCCTCCTGGTATCGGCTATTACAGCTGAGAACGAATCGGCTATCAAAGGTTGACTAGATGTTAGGATAGTGTACCGTAGAACTTTTATATCAAAGGTCAAACGATTAATCAACCCAGGTCAAACATCCTATTGAGCGAAATAGAACCTCTTTAAGAAGTCCATTAACTCTGAATCGCACTTACAATTTGACTCAGCATCCACATATGTCAGTCCTAAACCCATCTCCTAGGACTCAATGTTTATTTTTCCTTTAATCCAATGGCCGACGTGAAGCCATGACTTTTTTACTAAAACAAACTCTCAGAGCCGATCGTTTGCATCGGTTGTTGGCTTTCATTGCTGATCTTAATGAAGCCTCCTTCCCATGCCTTGCTAGAAAAACATTCAAAGTCTCCTAGTTCCTAAAAGACTAGATCGGCTGTCGCGATGCTCACGGACTCATCTGCCCGAACTAGTTCGACATCATCTCCATGCCATTGAATCAAACACTGATGCATGGTCGATGGTATATAGCAATTCACATGAATCCAATCATGATCGAGGAGCAAACTGTACGACCCTTTTCCATCGATGACGAAGAATGTGGTTAGCAGAGTCTTGCTTCCGATTGTTAGTTCAATGTTTATTGCCCCCCGGGTCTTAGACGTATTACCTCCAAAATCACATCATGTCAGTCATCATTAGATCTCTTGGTCCTTTGCCAAGTTTATGAAAAGTGGTGTAAGGCATAAGATTGATAGAAGCACCTCCGTCCACTAACATCTTGTTCATCGGCTTTCCATCAACAAGACCTTTCATATATAAAGCTTTTAAGTGCCGATGCTTGATGGGTTTGTCAAATATTGCTTGTTGTACAACCGTTAACTTAGCAACTATCTCCTCATACTCCAATTCATCAAAATCCAAATAAACTTCTTCATCTACCGGAGCTCTAAACTCTGATGGTAATAGGAAAGCCATTTGGATATTAGCCGTTGTTTGCTTTCTATCGGCTGTTTGCTTAGTACGCCATACTTGAGGTTTACCGGATGCCTGAGCCTGTTCCATCTCTTTATTCCTTAGGCGTTGCACCCTTCTCTTCTGGCTTCTTGTTAATCCTCCTAGGACACCATTGGGCTTCCTGCCAAACATATTCTCTTTCGTTGCCCCCTTTTCCATAATCAGCCCAGTCTTGGTCAACAACTCGCTTTCTAAGCCAATCATGAATACTTTTATTTTTTAAGCGTCGATCCATGTTATTATGATCATATGCATCTTGAGCATGGATAAACCAATGGTTGGTTTGAGATTGCCTAAACTTCCAATACTGATTGTTGCATTCTGGACAGTCATGCCTGGTAGGCAACTTCAAACCTTCATTCCAGCAATATCTGAAGAAAGGACAATTCCAATGTGATTCTTCTTGTTTCCTTTCATACCTCTCTTTCTCTAGTTGACATTGGTATTCTTGATCCTTTAACCAATGCTGATAATCCTTTTCCTTTTGCAGCTGCCACTTATTCAATAAAATCTGAGATGTAACTCGTGGCTTTGTTGTCCCTGCTTTTGATGTTCCTCCCTGCTCATATCAGTTCTTCTGCTCATCGTGACATCTTTTAATTTCTCTATACTCGTCAGCCGATATCTGCATCTTGGGATCGACTGTTCTAGCCTCTTTCGATTTGGTCGATGTTAGGACCTAAGTCTTCCCTTTGATCAGCCTAGCATCAACCATGTTTTGATCTCTTGGGAAATGATTATCATCAACTTTCATTTTCTGAGGCGTATCAAATTTGAGCCTCCCTTACTGAATAGCCCTCTGTATATGCTGCCTAAAGATTCTGCATTCATTAGTGGAATGAGAAGTGGCGTTATGAAACTTGTAGAACTTCTTATTCTTCAACTGATCAGGGGGCAACATGACATGACCATCAGGCAACTTGATCTACCCTTTCTCAAGCAAGAAATCAAAGAGCTTATCTGATTTGGTGACATCAAAGCCATAGCTCTCCCCGACTCCTCTTCTCCAAGGATTTGGCACCATCACTGTCTTCTTTGCCCCAATTCCATTCAGTCGTAGCCACCTCTTCTTCTTCATCTTCATAGCTGTCATCGACTGAGTATGGATCATAAGCTTCGGCTACTGTGGTACTCTTCTAGAACTAGGTATCTCTATGCATACTCTAGAATTGGCTATTGAGCGCCGCCACTCGTTGAGTCAATTGACCCAAGTTGTCAAATTCTTGTCCCAGCAGCTTTTCTTTCCACATTGGCAGCATTCCTTGAATAGCTAAAGTAGCTAGCTAATCATCAGCCAAATTTAAGGAGAAGCACAAGTTTCTAGTTTCTTGGAACCTCTGAAGAAATTCAGTGCTCGATTCATTAGTCTTCTGTCTTATAGTTATCAGATCGGTAATCTTCTTTTCTCCAGTCCTAGTGTAAAAATATGTACAAAACTTCTTCTCTAGGTTAGCCCAATTGGCAATGGAATTGACTAGTAGTGATGAAAACCAAGTGAAGGCTGGCCCTGATAAGGACAAGGAGAAGAAACGAACTCGACGGGCATCCTCAACTAACGCTTCACCCAATTGTGTAAGATACCGACTGATATGTTATATCGTGCTTATACTATCTTGGCCAGTGAACTTAGTAAATTCTAGGAGCCTATAATTTGTGGGAAGAGCGACCAAATCATACCATTCTGGATATGGGCATTTGTACGAGAAGGTCAACCCTTTTGGCTTCAGATTGAACTAATTTTTCATCATCTCGGTCACCCTCAACAACAATTCATTAGCTTATGGATTTGGATTCCTCTGCACCTACTGACCCATCTGTGGATTGAAATCCCATGTGCCTTGATATCCTAGATTTGGCATCATGTGAAGGGTGTTATAATCCGTGCTATAGTGATACCCTTGTGGAATCTCGACCTGCCAGGTTCTTTCCTGGCTTGCTGCTTGAAGTCTCTGATTGTAAACATAAGGATCTATATCTCTACGGATCCTTTGAATCGATGGTGCTATTTTTTGAGCCGATGATGGTATGTGGCCTGATGTGCCAAAATTGATCACCTGGTTCTGACATTGCCCCGCTGGCTGTTGCACATGCTGTACTGGCGGTCCAGGATTGTACTGTATCTAATTTGTAGTAGTCCCTTGAGTTTGTTCAGATGAACCCTAAACTGTCTGGACATCACCGTTACCAGCTGTTGCTGCCTCTTGATGGCTGGTACCGACTTGATTAGTCCCTTGGGTCGACGGATCTGGAATGTTGTAATAAGCTAGCCCACCTTGACCTACTGGAAATCCATGAATCGCCTCTCTCATGGTATTGTGGAATATGTCCAAGAAAGCTTCGTTATGGCTTGATATGGCATCACGAACAGATTTATCTACAACTTCCTTAAAGAAACGCCTATCTTCATCTTCAGTTGTATCCGTCTGTCCGTGTAGTAGAACTCTTGGTAGTGGAAATTTCTGAACAATTGTGTTGTCACGTGTTTTGGTGTAGGACAACAAATACTTGTTCTGAAACTCTTCTATAGCTTTGCTGATGATACCATTATCCCCATCAGGTAGATCTTCATAATGCAGCATAAGGATGTCATTGTTGTTGTGAGCCACCATGACGATTGTGGGGTCCCACCGAGCATGCCAGAAACGCGTGTTGACAGTAATTAGTTCATGCTAAGCCAATGACTGCAAGTAATCGAACTCCTTTATAATAGAAACAGTTCATCATCATTCAACCATTTAATAGAGATAAATCTAATGAACATATTAGATCTCATCTATCGCTATGACCAGTGGGGCATGAGGCAGAATCATGCAGGCCATAGAAACGACAATAGACTCGATGACCCTAACTTATTACTAATATCAGTGTTGCATGAGGCAGAATCATGCAGGCCATAATACAATAATAAGATCATGGGGCTAACATATCTTTCAACCTATCGCTACTTCAATGATAGCACTCGATATCGGCTAAAATAGTCGATTCAGTCATAGCGCACAGTTAAGATCATGCCCTCTCAGAAACAGATCTACCAACTAACGATCCCCATTCCACGGTGTTAACAGTGGGGTGTGAGGCAGAATCACATAGGCCATGATAATGGGCCATGGAACGGTTTTTGCTAGCCAATAGATCTACTTAAGATCAAACACGTCTTAACAGCACGCCATGCACGATCAAGATTGATACAAAACAACCGATAAAGTATAACTCATCATTTAAAGTGCAGATTAGATTAATTTAGATTAACAAACGATGGGTTAAAAAAGATATAAGTCCAATCTGGATCAATCTCAATTGGGCGAAGTGATATTGCTATAATTAAATAAATAATGGAAGCAATAAGCAATATCGGTAACTTAATGAATCTATCCGAAGGAACGCCACCCTTAGATAGAGCCAATAACTTGACCTTAATCTAGTTCGAGCAGTGGAGGTCGACCGGATCGATATAGCCATACTTGAACTAGACAAGAGTCGATAACTAACTCATACCAGAGTCACAGTGGAGGTCGGCTGGATCGATACAGCCGTACGAACAGAGGTATAAACCATTACGGTACTTACAGACAAGTAGTGGAGGTCAACCGGATTGATGTAGCCGTACTTGCTGAAGAACTCGTCGAGATCTACTCTACTCCTACTCCTAAGGGGTGGCCGGAGCTAAAAAAGTAAGTAACTTATATTTGATTGATTGTGTGTTTTACAATAGCCGGGGTTTGATATTTATACCTGGGACCCGCGTATGATTCCTGTCTAAGCATGACTCATCACAATTTTGACCCTAGAGAAAACATTCCTAATTTAAGATAACTTGGACTCTAATCTTTCCCTTTTTGTAGAGTCCAATATGTCTCATCCTGGCGCCGATCATAGCCTTTGTCGTTATCCGCTGGCGCTATCTGAAGAAAGCCGATTCCAGTTCTACATTCGAATCAGCTGGTTCTGATCCGCATGCAATTGATTCCTTAATGACATAATCTTGGGAGCTTTCGAGTCCTTGTGACTCTACTTCCAAATTTTGATGTAAACAGAGTTACAGAAGCACACTTTGCATCATGAGTCCATCGCCATGGAGAACCCGTTATTTATTCCTGAGCTTGTGTGGCCCACTACAGGCGCATCTGGAGCTCATGGAACTATGACAAAATCTAGTGATTGGATGATCCCAAAGTCCAGTAGTGCAACACCTCTTTATATTCCTCCACCTCATGAGGAGGTCGATGATGAAGGATGCGATGAGTTACTGCTAGCCATATGACACATAGATCACATGTTACATGTGGATAAAGACATGCATTGTTGACCCAACGTAACACAATGTTTGAGCGTCGCATTAGTTTGAACACAAGGACATCTCATAAAGATGGTGATTGCATGGCTAACGACCGAGTGGATGTTAACACGCCCTTGCCTCGATCAGTCGTGACCAACAACGGTAAGTACTGATGCCTCCTTATCACATTTAGGTAACCTATATACCATATTATACCTAATCGATCATTGGTCATTCCATGATTAATAGAAAATACAGGACCCAACATTTAGGCTACATCAGCCACACTGACAACACCATTGTTTGATGATTGTGAATGCATGGCTAAAGACCAAGTGGATTTTAACACGCCCTTGCCTCAATCAGCCGTGACCAGCAACGGTAAGTACTGATGCCTCATTATCCCATTTAGGTGACCTAATTATATATCATATTATACATAACTCAACCATGGTCATTACATTATTATCAAAAAGGACATGACCTAGCCTTTAGCAGAGGTTGGACACATTGACAACGCCACTATTTGATGACAGAAGTAATTTACACTATTTTCTAACATTGTATAAAACTATTTGAACTCATTTGTATATTTTTACATGTAGTTCTACTAACTCATGTATCTTTGGCGGTGATAGATGATGATGAGGGAGATATATTTGAAGAGGATGAGGGATACCTATTTGCTGGGCAAGGTATTTGAGCAAAATACCGAATATAAATAAAATCTTCCACTGCTTTATGTAAACTACTATCGTGTCTTAAATGTCATTTTAGATGAGGAAGATGATGACGATGTCCAAGACAATGACCTTGACCAAGACAAGGCTTCTGTCCCTGAAGTACCTAACCAATATGAAAAGGTCTATAGTAACCTACCTATAGATACCCATATGTTAAAACCTGTTGCCAATTGTGAGCATTGCGATGCGAAAAGGTTTGAGCATGAACCACGTGGGTTTTGTTGTCATGACGGAAAGGTCGAGCTCAATGAACTGAACATACCTAATGAGCTTATGAGGCTTTGGTCAAGAAATGACATAGATGCTAGGCCCTTTCATAACAACATTAGGTTTTTCAATGGCCATTTCTTTTTCACTTCTCTATATTGTCGCCTCGATAGCGCTACTGCAAGCTGGAAGAACAGTGGCATATACACCTTTCGTGCACATGGACAAATCTATCATAACATAAGGACATTTGGCAGAGAAGAGGGTAAGGAGCCAAGACATCTCGAGCTTTACTTCTATGATGATGATCCAAGCCTTGAGCACCGCTATCCTTTGAGTGTCTAAGGACCGTGGATGGCAAAATCCTACCGACCTTCCATGAAGCTACAGAAAGAAAGGGCTTAATCAAAGAGGACAACACGCTGAACGAGAGTCTTGTTGAGGCAACCGGGTGGATGATGCCATATGCACTACGAAGGCTCTTTGCAACAATATTGGTATTTTGTGAGCCCAGTAATGTGTTTGGACCATGGGAGAAACACAAGGAGGCAATGTCAGAGGACTACAAGCGCAATAATCAATCCACCTTAATGGTGGAGCAGATGGTCCTCATGGACATTCAAAAATTGCTACAATCAAGGCAGAAGGATATAAAGATATACCCACTTCCTGATATCGATGACACATATGATGCCTCTCATGATATTCCTAGAGAGATTTTTGAGGAGGCTAGCATTGAGGCTAACGAGGATGATGTGGCTCTGTCAGACACCCTTATCGAGGAGCAACGGGCTACATATGATGAGATCATGTCCTCAGTTGATACCAAGGATGGGGGTCTCTTCTTTGTGGATGGTCCTGGCAGGAACAGAAAGACTTATCTGTATAGAGCACTTCTCGCTACTATACACAGTCAAAAAAAGATAGCTATGGCAATAGCTACATCTGGTGTCGTAGTCTCAATAATGTGTGGTTGTAGAACCACCCACTTGTGCTTCAAGATTCTCCTCACTATTGATAATGGAGCCTTTTGCACCTTCACAAAACAGAGTGGTACTGCCAAGCTGCTTCGAGAATCATCTCTCATTATTTGGGATGAGGCTAGCATGACAAAGAGGCAGTCTATCGAGGCACTGGACAATAGTCTCCATGATATAATGGATCGACCAAAGCTGTCGTTTGGTGGGAAGACTGTGGTGTTCGGTGGAGATTTTAGATAGGTTCTTCCCATTGTTCGGAGAGTGTCGAGGGCTCAGGTGGTCGGTGCCTCACTGCGTATGTCATACCTTTGGGATTCCATGCGACACCTAAAACTGGTGAGCAATATGAGGGCAAAGAGCGACCTGTGGTTTGCAGAATACTTGTTGCGCGTTAGTGGAGGATCTGAGGAGGCGACTGTTGATGATGAAATCCGTCTTCCTCATGATATATGTGTACCACACACTGGGGAAGATAGTGACCTTGATACTCTAATTGACTGCATATTCTCTAACCTCAATGCGAATATGTCAAGCAAAGATTATATCACCTCTCGAGCGATCTTATCTATGTGGAACGACTAGGTTGATATGATTAATATGAAGATGGTAGGTCATTTCCACGGGAAAGAGATGGTGTACCATAGTTTTGACTATGCGGGGGATGATCCACACAACTACTACCCTGAGGAATTCCTTAACACTTTGACACCCAATGGTCTACCTCCACATGTGTTGAAGCTGAAGATTGGTTGTCCAGTAATATTGCTTAGGAAAATTGACCCTGCGAACGGACTTTGTAATTGTACCAAGCTTATCATACTAGGATTTCAAAAGAATACCATAGACGTGGAAATTGTGTTGAGACAGCACGCTGGAAAGCGGGTTTTTCTGCCTTGTATACCCTTATGCCCTTCGGACGATGAGATGTTCCCTTTCCAATTTAAGCGAAAGCAGTTCCCTATACGGCTCAGCTTCGCGATGATCTTTAACAAGTCGCAGGGGTAGACTATCCCTAACGTCAGGGTATACTTGCTGAAACCAGTGTTCTCGCATGGCCAATTGTATGTGGCGCTATCAAGAGCTACAGCAAGATCGAACATTAGGATCCTAGCCGTGCCGGCTGCTGAGAAGGACGTGAACAAGGGGAAAGGGAAAGGGAATGGAAAGGAGAAAGCGACAAAGGATATATTCATAAAGAATATCGTATATAAAGAGGTTCTAACTCCATAAAAGAGGTAATGCATCACACGTCGATATATATTTTTTCAGGATATCAATGGTACTTTAACTTTAAAAATTAACAAACAACTTATATGCAGGATACTTCTAACTATAGCTTCAGCCATCTGCATGCTTTAGCTACAAGAAGTTACATGCCGCATCTTGTACTAGAAAATCTTCTGGATCATCATTGATTGGTGACCAACTGCAGCTTGGTATTTGTATAAAGCACGTTCTCTTAGTCGAACTATTGAGAGATTAGATTCTTAATTGTAGAATAGATTGTAAAACATGTATTGTGAAACACAAACTTGTTATGATTATTTTTCCGTAGCACTTGATTCCTAAAGAAGTGCAAGCTTATCCTTCGCGTATCGTAGGCCTAAAGTGATGCGATAATTGATGTTGATGTTTCAATTTTGCATTCAAATTTAGAGTTATATTTTAACTATCTATCTTTCGTGAAGACTTATGTAAAATTGATTGTAACATTATGATTGCGGTATCTATTTTAGATAACAGTATAACACACGCTCATACATATGTTATCATGGTATTATGTGTTCCCGTTACAACGGACGAGTATTTACTTAGTATATGAATAACAACTGACTTAAATTCTTGATGGTTCATTTAATATTATGAGTGTCCTCATATCAGTGATTGCTCACATGGAGATGTCACATCTCTACAACTAAAAAGCAGCGATAGTTTTCATCCACCCAGCTAATCACCGCGTGCCGTGTGATCCTTGACCACCCGGCTTTCACCTCGCCTCCCTTGTGAACGGCAAGCGCCGGCTGCCGGGAGGCCGAGGTGGTGAGGGAGGAGGCGGACAGCGTCTAGACGGCCTCGAGCGAGCTCTATTGGATGGCTGCACGGGATTTGAAGCGAAGGACACCATCCAATGCAGTATCGAGTCAGTTTCTTCGGTCTCGGGCTCACGCGAAAATATAAGACCCATTCCACATTTGGGTAGCGCTATAAGCAAAGGGTTCAGTACATATTTTTGGTCTTCTCCAACAACAAGACCCAAAAGAGAACTTTTTCTACAAATAAGTCTCCAAGAGAGAGGATACTTAGATTTATGTTATAACTCTTAGGACACCTAAAATGGGTCTTTCATATAGATACTCTGTTGGATGCTATATATATTATGTTGGAGACCCATTTTAGGTTCGGATCTTTTATAGGTCTTCTGTTGGAGGCAACCTAAGACCGCCCTTGGAAGCCGGTCGCTGGTCCTGAACAAACACATATTTGGGTAGCACTACAAGCAAAGGGTTCAGTACCTATTTTTGGTCTTCTCCAACTACAAGACCCAAAAGAGAACTCTTTCTACAAATAAGTCTCCAAGAGAGAGGACACTCAGATTTGGGTTATAACTCTCAGGATACCTAAAATGGGTCTTTCATATAGATACTCTGTTGGAGGCTACATATATTCTGTTCGAGACCTATTTTAGATTTGGGTCTTTTTATAGGTCTTCTGTTGGAGAGCCCTTGGAAGCCGGTCGTTGGTCCTGAACAAACGCATATTTTAAGGTTGCTGTGGACACCTTTAACAACTACGCATCCACATGCTTCCCACCTCAAAATCGATCAAGGGCAAGCTGATAATGTGGAGCATTACCAAGAATAAATTAAGTATACTTTATTTGTTTATTTTGAATTCCAAAGTGGAGCTTTTATTTAGAGTATTCCTTCCAAACCGGGGGCATCTTTCTATGTTCAAATGCACATGCACGCCATAGGCCAGACGCCACGCCCGCTAAATTTAAAGATCAAACGTTATGATTCATAAATTGCACTTTATCTCAAGCACTAATGATGGTTTCGATCCCAAATCATCAGTATAGTTGATTTATTCTTCATATCGAGAATTTGATTGCAACTTGAAATTATGACTTCATGCCATAAAAAAACCTCTCATTAGGGGTCGTTGCCATTTGTCTCAATTTTTTTGTTCATAAACATATGTTTCTTCCCAGACAAAGTAGACCATGCATGTGACATTCTTCTGGACTGCATATTATTAATTAGTTCACTCACTCGGATGCCAAACCCACTCGTCCTTCAGCCTGTTCGTTTTGGCTGAAACGATCGTGGATTATAAGCCAGAAGTACTGCTGGCTGGTTTGGTGTGAGAGAAAAATACTGTTGCAGCTTATAATCCACGATCGTATACGACCAAGCGAACAGGCCTTGTCCTCAGAAAGCAGAAACATTCTTTAATTAGTTGGGACCGGTTAATTTGTTCTATACGGGTTTGATTTGAGTGATAGGTACCCTTCTATTCTGTCTTTACAGCTACATCTTCCAGACATGCACATGGTGTCATTTCATCGGCGCCAGGGGATTCAACGAGTGCTTGATTGTCCAGGTGCTGACAAGTCAATGCTTACAGCGTACTTCGAGAAGAACAGGACAGATGAAACAGCTCGAGGTATATTGTATCGGAACTTTCCTGAGTTCTATATGTGGCAAGCACAAGGCAAAGTTTGGCAAAATAGGGTATGTCAAGATACATTACGACAGATTAGAAGAATCGTGTCTGCCAATCCAGCCGAGGGGGAGCGTTACTATCTTAGGGTTCTCTTAAACCACATGGCAGGTGCAACCTCCTTTGAGTGTCTAAGGACCATGGATGGCAAAATCCTACCGACCTTTCGTGAAGCTGCAGAAAGAAAGGGCTTAATCGAAGAGGACAACACGCTGAATGAGAGTCTCGCTGAGGCAACCGGGTGGATGATGCCATATGCACTGCGAAGGCTCTTTGCAACAATATTGGTATTTTGAGAGCCCAGTGATGCGTTTGGACCATGGGAGAAACACAAGGATGCAATGTCAGAGGACTACAAGCGCAATAATCAGTCCACCTTCATGGTGGAGCAGATGGTCCTCATGGATATTCGAAAATTGCTATAATCAATGCAGAAGGATATAAAGATGTACCCACTTCCTGATATCGACGACACATATGATGCCTCTCGTGATATTCCTATAGAGATTTTTTAGGAGGCTAGCATTGAGGCTAACGAGGATGATGTGGCTCTGTCAGACACCCTTATCGAGGAGCAACGGGCTACATATGATGAGATCATGTCCTCGGTTGATACCAAGGATGGGGGTCTCTTCTTTGTGGATGGTCCTGGCAGGACCAGAAAGACTTATCTGTATAGAGCACTTCTCGCTACTATACACAGTCAGAAAAAGATAGCTGTGGCAACAGCTACATCTGGTGTGGCAGTCTCAATAATGCGTGGTGGTAGAACCGCCCACTCGCACTTCAAGATTCCCCTCACTATTGATAATGGGGCCTTTTGCACCTTCACGAAACAGAGTGGTACTGCCAAGCTACTTCGAGCATCATCTCTCATTATTTGGGATGAGGCTAGCATGACAAAGAGGCAGTCTATCGAGGCGCTGGGCAACAGTCTCCGTGATATAATGGATCGACTAGAGCTATCGTTCGGTGGGAAGACCGTGGTCTTTGGTGGAGATTTCAGACAGGTTCTTCCCATTGTTTGGAGAGTGTCGAGGGCTCAGGTGGTCGGTGCCTCACTGCGTATGTCGTACCTTTGGGATTCCATGCGACACCTAAAACTGGTGCGCAATATGAGAGCAAAGAGCGACCTATGGTTTGCAGAATACTTGTTGCGCATCAGTGGAGGATCTGAGGAGGCGACTGTTGATGATGAAATCCGTCTTCCTCATGATATATGCGTACCACACACCGGGGAAGATAGTGACCTTGATACTCTAATTGACTGCATATTCCTTAACCTCAATGCGAATATGTCAAGCAAAGATTATATCACCTCTCGAGCGATCTTATCTATGTGGAACGACTGGGTTGATATGAATAATATGAAGATGATAGGTCATTTCCACGAGAAAGAGATGGTGTACCATAGTTTTGACTATGTGGTGGATGATCCGCACAACTACTACCCTGAGGAATTCCATAGCACTTTGACACCCAATGGTCTACCTCCACATGTGTTGAAGCTAAAGATTGGTTGTTCGGTAATATTGCTTAGAAACATTGACCCTGCGAACGGACTTTGTAATGGTACCAGGCTTATCATACTGGGGTTTCAAAAGAATACCATAGATACGGAAATTGTATTGGGACAGCACGCTGGAAAGCAGGTTTTTTCTACCTTGTATACCCTTATGCCCTTCGGACGATGAGATGTTTCCTTTCCAATTTAAGCGAAAGCAGTTCCCTATACGGCTCAGCTTCGCGATGACCGTTAACAAATCGCAGGGGCAGACTATCCCTAACGTCGGGGTATACTTGCCGGAACCAGTGTTCTCGCACGGCCATTTGTATGTGGCGCTATCAAGAGCTACGGCAAGATCGAACATTAGGATCCTAACCGTGCCAGCTGCTAAGAAGGACGTGAACATGGGGAAAGGGAAAGGGAATGGAAAGAAGAAAGCGACAAAGGATATATTCATAAAGAATATCATATATAAAGAGGTTCTAACTCCATAAAAAAGGTAATGCATCACACGGCGATACATATTTTTTCAGGATATCAATGGCACTTTAACTTGAAAAATTAACAAACAACTTATATGCAGGATACTTCTAACTATAGCTTCAGCCATCTGCATGCTTCAGCTACAAGAAGTCAGATGCCGCATCTTGGACTAGAAAATCTTCTGGATCATCATTGATTGGTGACCAACTGCAGCTTGGTATTTGTGCAAAGCACGTTCTCTTAGTCGAACTATTGAGAGATTAGATTCTTAATTATAGAATAGATTCTAAAACATGTATTGTGAAACACAAACTTGTTATGATTATTTTTCCGTAGCACTTGATTCCTAAAGAAGTGCAAGCTTATCTTTCGCATATCGTATGCATAAAGTGATGCGATAATTGATGTTGATGTTTCAATTTTGCATTCAAATTTAGAGTTATATTTTAACAATCTATCTTTTGTGAAGACTTATGTAAAATTGATTGTAACATTATGATTGCGGTATCTATTTTAGATAACAGTATAACACACGCTCATACATATGTTATCATGGTATTATGTGTTCCCGTTGCAACGCACTGGTATTTACTTAGTATAAGAATAACAACTGACTTAAATTCTTGATAGTGCATTTAATATTGTGAGTGTCCTTATATCAGTGATTGCTCACATGGAGATGTCACATCTCTACAACTAAAAAGTAGCGATAGTTTTCATCCACCCGGCTAATCACCGCGTGCCGTGTGATCCTTGACCACCCGGCTTTCACCTCGCCTCCCTTGTGAATGGCGAGCGCCGGCTGCCGGGAAGCTGAGGCGGTGGGGGAGGAAGCGGACGACGTCTAGACAGCCTTGAGCGAGCTCTATTGGACGACTGCACGGGATTTGAAGCGAAGCACGCCATCCAATGCAATATCGAGTCAGTTTCTTTGGTCTCGGGGCTCACGAAAATATAAGACTCATTCCACATCTGGGTAGCGCTACAAGCAAAGGGTTCAGTACATATTTTTGGTCTTCTCCAACAACAAGACCCAAAAGAGAACTCTTTCTACAAATAAGTCTTCAAGAGAGAGGACACTTACATTTGTGTTATAACTCTCAGGACACATAAAATAGGTCTTTCATATAGATACTCTGTTGGAGGCTATATATATTCTGTTGGAGACCCATTTTAGATTTAGGTCTTTTTATGGGTCTTCTATTGGAGACAACCTAAGACCGCCCTTGGAAGCCGGTCGTTGGTCCTGAACAAACGCATATTTGGGTAGCGCTACAAGCAAAGGGTTCAGTACTTATTTCTGGTCTTCACCAACTACAAAACTCAAAAGAGAACTCTTTCTACAAATAAGTCTCCAAGAGAGAGGACACTCAGATTTGGGTTATAACTCTCAGGACACCTAAAATGGGTCTTTCATATAGATACTCTGTTGGAGGCTATATATATTCTGTTGGAGACCCATTTTAGGTTTGGGTCTTTTTATAGGTCTTCTGTTGGAGAGCCCTTGGAAGCCGGTCGTTGGTCCTGAACAAACGCATATTTTAAGGTTGCTGTGGACACCTTTAACAACTACGCATCCACATGCTTCCCACCTCAAAATTGATCAAGGGCAAGCTGATAATGTGGAGCATTACCAAGAATAAATTAAGTATACTTTATTTGTTTATTTTGAATTCCAAAGTGGAGCTTTTATTTAGAGTATTCCTTCCAAACCGGGGGCATCTTTCTATGTTCACATGCACATGCACGCCATAGGCCAGACGCCACGCCCGCTAAATTTAAAGATCAAACGTTATGATTCATAAATTGCACTTTATCTCAAGCACTGATGATGGTTTCGATCCCAAGTCATCAGTATAGTTGATTTATTCTTTGTATCGAGAATTTGATTGCAACTTGAAATTATGACATCTGTAACGCCAAATCAAAAAGTGGCTAAAAGGTTAGGAGCAGGTGAAAATCCTTTTGCATTAAGCGATGACGAGGATACTGATAATGATGGTACCCTTCTCGATCACTTAGTGAAGGAAATAACTGATGTAGGCTTGGATGATCTGAACCTGGACACAAAAATTTGTGACCTTATGGTTACTGGTCGAAAATCTAAGGCATCATCAAAAAAGCGTAAAAACCACCAGAAAGTTTCTCATCAAAAAGTTTCCTCATGAAAGGCTGCTATTGGAATAGCAGAGGTCTATCGGACTTGGCTAAATACCGCTACATAGCTGAAGCAATCCGAGATCATAACCTTGATTTCGTGGCAGTCATGGAAACTGGGAAGCAGGACATGTCAAAATCAAATCTCTCCCGACTATCTGGAGGGGCATATTTCATTTGGCACTGTCTACCACCTCGGGGGAGGTCTGGGGGAATCCTCCTTGGCATTAATGCTTCATTTCTTGATCTATCATTAATTGTAGAAGGGGAATTTTACATCAAATTTCATCTCTACAATAAATCAGATAATTTTAAGTGGATACTCATGGCGGTCTATGGTCCAGCTCAAGAGGAGTTTAAAACGCCTTTCTTGACTGAACTCGTATGCGCTTGCCAACAAAACCCGCTTCCTACTCTAATCGGTGGGGATTTTAATATTATGAGAAATAGCAGTGAGAAGAATAACGATAGATTTAGTGGCCGCTGGCCTTTCCTGTTCAATGCTGTCATTGACAGCTTTGATGTTAGGGAAATTGATTTGACAGGTAGACAATTTACTTGGGCTAATTCTCTACCTCACCCCACTTATGAAAAGCTTGATAAGGTCTTAATGACGACTGAATGGGAGTTTAAATATCCTATGGTGACTGTACATGCTCTTGATAGAGGTGTTTCAGACCATACACCTTTACTACTTGACACCGGCACACCAGCCTTCATGGGAATAGCAAAACCATTTAAAATAGAACTCAGTTGATTCTATCGTGAGGATTTCTATGATCGAGTTATAGAAATATGGAATAAGCCGGTGAGGGGCCAAAATTCTGTCCAGAGATGGATTAAAAAAATAGGAGCGCTACGCAAATATCTCCGAGGTTGGGCCTCACATACAAATGGTGTATATAAACAACAGAAAACAACCCTTCAGTCTACCATCCATAACCTTGATATTGACGCTGAAAATCGGGACTTAACTGAGGATGAGAGAAGCCAGCTTGATCAAGCTAGAAGCGATCTGGCCAAACTCTTGAGAGAGGAAGAATTAAAATTCTATCAGCGAGCAAAGGCCGCTGATGTTCTACTTGGGGATAATAACACCCGTTACTTCCAAATGGTTGCCAATGGTAAACATAGGAAGAAAAGAATTTTCTCTCTGGACCATGAAGATGGAAAAATAGAAGGCTAGACTAACCTTAAGAACTATATCACATGTTTCTACAAGGACTTATTTGGACCATCACAAGATAATACCATGACCTTAGATGAGGCACAAACATTTGATATTCCGCAAGTCGCCCAAGCTGAAAATGAATTCCTAACGGCTTCTTTTACGGAAAAGGTGATTCGGGATGCAATTTTTGCGATGGAACACAATAAAGCACCAGGGCCAGATGGCTTCCCAGCCGAGTTTTATCAAAAGTTTTGGGATGTCATCAAAGGTGACCTGATGCAAATGTTCCATGATCTCCACTCGAGAACTCTGTCGCTCTTTAGCCTCAACTTTGGTGTTATAACTCTGATAACAAAAGTCCAAGATGCTAATAGAATTCAACAGTATCGACCAATTTGCTTACTAAATGTTAGCTTCAAAATTTCCACTAAAGTGGCAACCATTAGAATTAACTCAATAGCAGATCATATAGTTGGTCCAACTCAAGCGGCCTTTATGCAAGGACGTAACATCCTTGAGGGAGTCGTCATTCTGCATGAGACAATTCATGAGTTGCATCGTAAAAAGCAAAGTGGAGTTATTTTTAAAATAGACTTCGAAAAGGCTTACGACAAAGTGAGATGGCCTTTCTTGCTGCAAACAATGCGGATGAAAGGATTCTCTCCTAGATGGATCTCTTGGGTGCAAGATTTTATATTAGGCAGGAGTGTGGCAATCAATATTAATGATGAGATCGGACCTCACTTTCAAACAAAAAAAGGCCTTCGACAGGGGGACCCACTATCCCCCATTTTGTTTAACATTATAGCTGATATGCTAGCTATAATAATTAAAAGAGCCAAAGCAGATAATCAGATTAGTGGAATAGTACCACATCTAGTTGATGAAGGTTTATCTATCCTACAATATGCTGATGACACGATACTCTTTATGGATCATGACCTCGAAAAAGCTCGCAACATGAAGTTATTACTTTGTGCATTCGAGCAACTTTCAGGGCTTAAAATAAACTTCCACAAGAGCGAAATATTCTGCTTTGGAGCAGCACAAGAATATTTGCCCCAATATACAGAGCTTTTTGGTTGTAATCAAGGAGCTTTTCCAATAAGGTATTTAGGCATACCTATACACTATAGGAGGCTCTCAAATGCAGATTAGAAAAGAGTAGAAGAACGTTTTGAAAAAAGACTAAGCAGTTGGAAAGGGAAACATTTATCAACTGGTGAGCGCCTGACACTGATTAACTCAGTACTTAGCAGCTTACCAATGTACATGATGTCCTTTTTTGCGATCCCAAAAGGAGTTCTTAACAAATTAGATTACTTCAGATCAAGATTTTTTTGGCAAAGTGATGAACATAAACGTAAATACCGATTAGCCAAATGGGACATATTATGCCAACCCAAAAACCAAGGTGCACTTGGAATACACAATTTGGACATCAAGAACACAACCCTTCTAAGTAAGTGGCTTTTCAAATTGCTCACAACTGAGGGTACATGGCAACAAATGCTACACAAAAAATATTTAGGATCTAAGCCCCTTTCGCAAGTTCAGTGGAAAAATGGGGACTCACATTTCTGGGCTAGCTTGATGAAGGTTAAACGAGATTTTCTCCGTTTTGGGACCTTCATAATTCAGGATGGATCACAAGTAAGATTCTGGGAAGATAGGTGGCTAGGACAGTCAACTCTGCGGGAACAATATCCTTGTCTTTACAACATAGCACAGCATAAACAGGGTTCTGTAGCTGAAGTGCTAAGCACGTCTCCACCTCCTCTATCCTGGAGAAGAGATCTAATTGGACACAAATTATTGGCTTGGAACAAATTACTTCCACGCATCACGCATGGCAGTAATTGGCTAAACGTAGAGGCGTAGTGTTAACCAAAGATAACTTAGCTAAACGTAATTGGCATGGCAGTAAACAGTGTTGCTTTTGTCACAAAGATGAAACAATTAAGCACCTGTTTTTTGAGTGTCGTTTTCCTCGTGCTGTTTGGTCTATTATTCATGCGGCTTCAGGCTTGTCTCAACCACATAGTGTTTCAAACATGTTTGGGTCTTGGCTCTGTGGTCTTAGTAAAGATCTGAAGTCGTTAGCTTTGTTAGGAGGAGCAGCTACGTGTTGGTTGCTTTGGTTATGTAGGAATGACCAGTTTTTGAGAAGAAATGCACTTCTTTTCCTTTACAGGTTATATACTCGATTATTCACTGGCTTCGTACATGGGCTGTCCTACAGAAGCCAACTTCGCAAGGTTTGGTTGTAGCGGCATCTCAATATTTGGCGTAGGTGGCCAAGGAATTTTTTACCTGGGCACATGGGTGGCAGTCTAGTCTTCGGATTGAGCGTTATTAGTGTGTCTTTTTGTTTTAAGATTTTTTGTAAGGCTGTGTGTATCCTTATTATACAGAGGCCGGAAGTGTTTCAAGGTCTTTGTATCATCTTGATGTAACGATCTTGAAATTAACAAAGCTTTCCTTATCGAATAAAATGACTTGATGCCATAAAAAAAACCTCTCATTAGGGGCAGTTGCCATTGTCTCATTTTTTTTTCATAAACATATGTTTCTTCCCGGACAAAGTAGACCATGCATGTGACATTCTTCTGGACTGCATATTATTAATTGGTTCACTCACTCGGAAGCCAAACCCACTCGTTCTTGTCCTCAAAAAGCAGAAGCGTTCTTTAATTAGTTGGGACCGGTTAATTTGTTCCATAATAAAGGCATAAACACTCCACCGTGCTTTCCTTGAGTGCTAGCTGTGCGTGCGCTCTGCTGGTGAGCTGCGAGAGCAACAATGGCTGAGTTGGTGGTCGGGGCGTTGGTCAAATCGCTGAAGGAGAAGGCGTCCAGCTACCTTCTGGATCAGTACAAGGTGATGCAAGGCATGGAGGAGCAGCGCGAGATCCTGGCGCGCAGGCTCCCGGCCATCCTTGACGTCATTGAAGATGCGGAGAAGGGGGCTAGCCGACCAGGAGTTGGTGCTTGGCTCGATGCAATCAAGAAGGTGTCCTATGAGGGGATCGACGTCTTCGACGAGTTCAAGTATGAATCGCTCCGGCGTGACGCCAAGAAAAAGGGGCACTACGTCAAGCTCGGGATGGATGTCGTAAGCCTCTTCCCTGCTCGTAACCCCATCGTGTTTCGTTACAGGATGAGCAAGAAGCTGCACAAGATTGCGCAGAAGATAGAGGTCCTTGTGAAAGAGATGAATGATTTCAGCTTCACACAGAGGCAGCATGTGCCAGTGCCGCCATCGGTGCAGTGGAGGTGGCGGCAGACTGATAGCATAATGGTTGACTCTGATATGGACATTGTCAGCAGATCCAGAAGTGAGGAGAAGACCAAGATCGTAAAGATATTGCTTGAGCAAGATGGTCATGGTAGTGGGGGCGTTCCCATGGTTGTTCCTATCATTGGAATGGGCGGTCTGGGCAAGACTACTTTTGTGCAGCTCATTTACAATGACCCTGAAATTGAGAAGCATTTCAGTCTCCGGAGGTGGTGTTGTGTGTCAGCAGATTTTGACATTGCTAACATTGCAAGCAAAATCTGCCAGAGACATGAGGAAGATCGTGAGAAAGCATTGCAGGAACTCCGGAAAGAAGTTAGTGGGAAGAAATACCTCATTGTGTTGGATGATGTCTGGAATCGGGATCCTGATAAGTGGGGGAAACTGGTGACATGCCTTAAGCAAGGTGACAGGGGAAGCATAATACTGACAACAACCCGTGATGTACAAGTAGCTCGAGTTATGACCATGGGTGCACCTGGAGCCTATAACAAAGTTGGGTCACAAGTATATGAAGGAAATAATCCAAAGCAGAGCATTCAGGGTGCAAAAGCCAAGCAGTGATGAGCTAGATGTGGTTGTTGATAAGATTGTCGACAGATGTGTTGGTTCTCCTTTGGCAGCCAAAGCATTTGGCTCAATGTTGAGTACCAAGACCAGCATACAAGAATGGAAGGATATGTTGGCTAAAAGCAACAT
Organism: Miscanthus floridulus; assembly: GCF_019320115.1. Taxonomy (NCBI): domain Eukaryota; kingdom Viridiplantae; phylum Streptophyta; class Magnoliopsida; order Poales; family Poaceae; genus Miscanthus; species Miscanthus floridulus. The sequence goes on along the minus strand of NC_089580.1, from coordinate 110,214,688 downwards.
TTGCGATGAGAGGACAGATATTTTTCCTATACTGAAGCTCAGCTATGATGACCTGCCGTCAGACATGAAGCAATGCTTTGCATTCTGTGCTGTGTTTCCCAAAGATTATGAGATTGATGTGGAGAGTCTGATCCAACTATGGATGGCTCACGACCTCGTACCCGCGCAAGATGTAGATAATCCTGACTTGATAGGTAAAGAAATTTTTAACCAACTAGCTTGGAGATCTTTCTTTCAAGATGTGAAGCAAACCCCGCCACCGATTGATGACTATGGAAGACGAAAACAGCTCCGTGGTGGAAAAATATGCAGGATGCATGATCTTATGCACGATGTGGCTTTCTCGATCATGGGAAAAGAATGTGCAACCATAGTTGATAGGGCCAATGTGATGTCATTGTCCAAGCCTATTCGCCACATGTTTATATCATACCAACGACCTGGCACTTGTTTGGATGATTTTCTGAAGAAGCATTCTTCAACACTACAAACATTGTTATATTCACATCCGTGGATTTATTATGAGTCAGCACCACATTTATCGAAGTACAATTCCTTACGGGCAATGCAGCTGTGTCGACTGGAAAAATTTCCAATTAAGCCAAGGCACTTGCAGCACCTAAGGTATCTTAACTTGTCAAGCAACTGGTCGATTGAAGAACTTCCTCAAGAAATATCTTTACTATATAATTTATTGACCATGGATGTTTCTCATTGTTGGTCTCTTTGCCGGCTTCCAAATAATATGAAATATATGAGAAGCCTCCGGCATCTCTACACCAATGGATGCACAGCATTAGAATGCATGCCTCCTGACCTTGGACAAGTAACTTCTCTACAGACTTTAACATATTTTGTGGTGGATTCCGGCTCCAGTTGCAGCACTGTTGGTGAACTCCAACACTTAAATCTCAGCGGTGAACTAGATTTAAATGGCCTTGAAAATGCAACTGAAGAGCATGCTAAAGCTGCCTGTCTTGGAAATAAAGAGAAACTTACACACTTATCTCTGAGATGGAACATTGAGGATGATGTGGAATTAATATCAGATTGTCATAGCAAGGTGCTAGATGCTCTTAAACCTCCTGGTGGGATGGAGATGCTAAGAATAGTAAACTACAAAGGCAGCAATGTACCGACATGGGTGAAAGATCTTGGTTTGTTTCAGCAGCAATTAACTGAGCTCCATCTAATTGGGTGTACAATGTGTGAAGACTTCCCTGAATTTTCTCATATGAGAGTTCTTCAAGTCCTTCACCTGGAAAAGCTGTATAAACTGTGGAGCCTGTGCAGAAACATATCATTCATGGAATTTTCAGCATTAAAAGAACTCAAGTTGTGTGATCTGAAAAACCTGGAGAGATGGGTAGCATCTGAAGGAAAGGGGGACGAAGTAACCTTTCCTGTCCTTGAGAAGATTTGTATTAAGGACTGTCCAAAATTGACAACTCTACCTGAAGCACCGACGATCAAGGTGGTCAAGATAAGAGAAGACAAGGCACAGCTGTCCCTTTCATTAATTTCATCCAGATACATGTCTTCGTTGTCTATGTTGGAATTGCATGTAAGAGACACAGAAGCAGCGCTGGAGCTTGATCAGAATCAGGAATTATCAATTGCAGAAATGAATGTTACTCGCTGCAGCTTTTTATTCGCCTCAAGTCCATCACGACGAATGGCTGGGATTTGGAAATGGTTTGGACAACTTCAAGCGCTGGAGATTTGTAGTTGCAGTTGTGTCATCTACTGGCCAGAGGAAGAGTTCCTTAGCTTGGTATCCTTAACGAAATTAAAACTTGTTGGGTGCTCTAAGCTAACTGGCCGTGCACAAGTGAATGGTGTAGCAACACGAGCAAGGGATGAGCTCCTGCCACAGCTAAAGGAACTAGAGATACACGCATGTGAAAGCTTAACTGAGATGTTCGTCCTTCCTCGATCCATTACACATATACATATTGAAGGGTGCCGTAGTTTTGAGTTCATATGGGGAAAAGATGATACAGAGCCGATGAGTGTACAGGTGGAGCATGGCAACGACCTCACAGCAGCACCAGAGCAATTGCAAGGAAGTACTAAATCTTTGCCTTGCCTAGAGAGTCTATATATACAAGGCTCTGATAAGTTAGCAACACTTCCAAATATACCACCATCTCTCAAAGAGTTATCAGTTTATCACTGCCCAGAGCTTCGTTCCATATCAGGGCATTTGGATGCGCTCATGCATGTGGGTATTATGAGCTGCAGCAAGTTGGAATCTCCAGAGTGGGGCAACATGCCCGCATTAAAAGATTTCGACCTCATTAGTTGCAAACGTCTAACATCCTTACCTGGCAGTCTTGGGAGTTACTCTGCTCTTACCGGTGTTCTCGTCGAATACTGCCCTGCCATAAATATGAAGCCTCTTTATGAACATCTCCCACAAAGGCTTGATAGCCTTGAATATAAACTCTTGTCACATGCTCGATCAAGCGATCCTGAGGAAGGTACCATTTATTCCATTATTATCTTCTTTCTCTTGGCAGCATTAAGATTTATATGGTACTACTTACTCATTAGAAACAAATACTCCATCCAAAATCCGTGTTCAATGATTGTTTTGTTTCTGTACAAAAGTATGTCTATATCCAAGAATAAATACAGATAATTATCACACGCTCACTAAAGGGGTCCTCACAAGGCTATCCTTCCAATCTTTATCCTATGTTTTTCTTTCCTTTTGTTCTCTCTTGCTTGAAATGATTATTTATAACTCAGTCCACAGATTTTCTCAATGGTTTGAGATGCAATTCTATTGTTATCATGGATAGGTAGGTAGGATTGCTCTAAGTAGTAGATGGACTTGTAGTCCAATGCAGGGTTTGGAATTTTGGCCAAAATTTCACGATGTTGGGTCCTACTAGGGTAAATTCGCATCCCAGTAATTAGGTTTTAAATTTGGATGAGATTCGTTCAGATTTAGTTACCATTTGTCAAAGTTTCGAAAAATCAGCTAAAATTTCAGTAATTTCCGCGATATTCGAATCCCTATCCTGCACCTCGGGTGTTTGGTTGACAGCAGCGGCTGGCTGCCTAGGCCAGACAGTGCCTAGGCGTTCAATTCCGGACGCCTAGGGCCTGGATCGCTTGCCTAGCCAGACATTGCCTAGGATGGCATCAAATAGCCCCTGGTCTCCAATGAACACAGCACGGAGGTCCTTTCCAAAATTTTAAAAAAAAGGCTGGCAACCTAACCTAATCTGCATTGCTCCTCAAAGCGGCTACTATGTGTTTGTTTTGTTTTAGTTCAGGAACATATATGTGTATCATTATTTATATGTTGCCATCAAGGCAATTTATTTATTTTTAGACCAAACAGCCTTGGCCTAGCTTTTATAGAAAGCTTAAAACAGGTATGCTTGAGATACCAGCTTACATATCAGGTACAAGAAAAAACTCTTAGTTACAGCGTCACCAGCTCTCCACTAAACAGAAGACAAACCCCTAAAAGCAGAGCTGCTAAGAAAACAAGCCTTTTACAAGCTGACTGAAGAACAAAAGACAGAAAGACGACAGAGAGAAAAGACTGCCAACAGACTTCCCGTCCATCTTTAGAAGTTTTTCACCATTTTGTTAGGCTGATCTTCAACTTCAGCACCATCTCTTCCAACATGGACTTCTTCTCCTTCCTTGCCATAATCTGCTACTGTTTGAGATGCAAACATTTATTGCCATCTGAATGCAATTTATTTAATTTACATTTAGTGCCATTCTGACGATGTTCCCATCTCCGGGATCTAAACTTCGGGACCCAAAATCTTGCATATATACGCTTGAATTCCTGAATAGTGATCTGGCCCAATACCACGAAGGTTTGTGGGATTTCATTATTACATCTTGAAGCCAACAAGTTTGATGGGTCTAGAAGGGTTATTTATTTAATTTGTCTCTTTCTTTCATTGACTTTGTGTGGCTTCTTGCAGCACTGCTGATGGACATACGCATAATGAACATCTCCTACGTATTGTTGGGTATTTGTATTTCAGATGGACAAGTGCTGGTGAATGGAGCACGCATCCATTTCATTAGATATGTGTTAAATATGAGGCCATTCTTATTGTAACGAGACGACTTGTCATCTTGTTTGGTCGACGGAAGCGGTAGAGCCAAGGCTCCCCTGCTGCTGACACCTTAGCTACAAATGTCGAATGATTGCTACGACGTCTAGGAGAGATGAAGAGGCTGAGGCCACACCATCACTGCAGCGGTGCACGGCGAAGAGACCGAAGCGACACTCTGACCTCACGGATCAGCGACCATTCTGCGGTGGGCAGACGTCACACTGCCATCCCAACTCCCCTTCAGCGATGTTCCTTGCCTCTGTTTTACATTAGGAGCGCGAAGTAGAAATTGAACTTTACACCAGTAAAATACTGAGTGACGTGGTGAAACTTCACATTAGGACTTCTGTTTTGGTCATTCGTTATAAAACTTACCTATTCAATTTAATCAAACTGGAATTTCATACCAAAATATCCGAATTCGTTGATTCCGCTAATGTACGGTAGCTCTGAATTTTGGCTGGTAATTAACCCTTGATGTGACTTATGATTATTTGTGTTGGCATCGACGCAATTAACTTATGCCACTCTGACGCTGTTCCCTTCTCCAGGACCCAAAATCTTGGATATATGCGATCCTAGGGTGCAAGCGCAAGCGCTGAGCGTAGCGCATAGGCGGGACACATGAAGGTTTGTGGGATTTTATTGTTGCGTCATGAAACAAGTTTTATGAGCTCTAGAATAGTTATTTATTTATTTTGTCTCTTTCTTTCTTTGACTTTGAGTGGCTTCTTGCAGCACTTCTGAATGCTGATGGATATACATTGAGGGTGGTCATGGTGCTGCTGGGTGAGTTGCAGACATGCTCATTGACATGAACGACAAGGGAGGAGCCAGTGACAAGGGATGTGACCCGCTGCACAGCATGCTTGTGAGCACCTTCTGTCCTGAATCTTCCTTTTTGGTAGACAAGTGGCCCTTCTCGCGCTGCTCCTTTAGTAGAAGAGTCAAATCTTTTACTTAATTTTACGTTGCCAAATGGAGTAGAAAACTAGCTGCAGATACTCCTTGCCATTAGATGAAGAGTAGAGATTTCTTTAATTCCACGCTTCCACAACTTTTTATTGGACTGATGATGGCCGACGAACAGGTTAGGAGGAGGCAGAGAGAATGAGGAGGTGAGCGGTGTCGGTGTGGACTGGCAGAGGGCCACAACAATGGATTCATCTGTTGTCGAAAAAAAAGTTGAATTCGTCGATTGGAGACACCGTCAGAGATAGGCGCAGGTGGGTCGAGAATTTGTAGTGGTCGCACACGATTCACTGTAGTGTAATGCTACCAACGTAGTTCATGAAACGGATTCACATGGGACCAAAGCAAATTAAAATCTGATTTATCACTATTTGAACAATAATTTTACATGTCGCAAAAGAGAGCTGCTGCTGCTTCTGCTACTACTATTTTTATTTATTTATTATCTTCTCATAAACATTATTATTGTAGAGTCCATGGACGAGGTCATTGCCGTCCGTGCTGCTGTATCAACGGTGCCTCCATCCATATTGAGAGGAGTTTAGATTTCCATAATAATGATACGGTCAGGACATACGTCGGTCTGGGCACTGTCTTCTCAAATAAAAAAAAATATCTCTCACTCCGTCTCACGCGCTGCTGCAAGCTCCGCTCTGCTTCCTCTGCCACACCATCGCCGCAGGCTCCGCTCCACTCCCTCTGCCATGTGACCCTCGCCCAGCTCCACAACACCAGGCTCCACCGTTGGAGTCGCGCCTCCCACCCGCCCATGCCCTTATCGCTGTCGCTGGCACCACGGGCCTCATCATCACCTCACCGTGAAGCTAGAGATTGTGAGGGCGTCGCGGCCGTGCCGTACTTCTCACCGGCCTCGAGGCTCCTCACGCCCCAGTAGTGGAAGAAGCTTGCTAGGGGCCAAGTCTGTGGTGCTCTTCGCTCCGCCGCCTCTCAGCCGCGATCTGCCCATCGAGGCGGTTATCAAGTTTCTTAGCGCGCCTGACATGCTGGTTGTCGTGCACTAGAGTTCCATGCCTGACATGTTGTAAGCGTATATTTCAAGTGTTTCAGATGTTTCAGAGGTACGTTGTAAGTGTTTCATGTGGATGTTGCAAAAGTAAATTAGGATGTTACAAGTGTTCAGAGGCATGTTGCAAGCGCTTGTTCAAAATGTTTCATATGTTTTCAGACATATGTTTGCAGGCGTTTTTTATTTAGATGTTGCATATATTTCACAAATGTTGCAAGAGTATGTTCCAATAGTTTTTAGTTGTTTCAGTCTTATGTTGCAGTAAGTGTTTTCATGTTGTAAGTTGCAAATATTTTATCTATGTAAGGAAAATATACCCTAGGCCCATTTCCTTTGGATTTTGGTGTTTGATGACCAACACAACCAAATTAAACTAAAGAATTTGAAAGTATTTGTTTTGTAGTTCAATAGGGTGCAAAACGTGACTTGGACAAAGACGACGTAATGATCCAATGATCAACACCATAAGTAAGACCTTAGAAGCACAAGAGAATACCCAAGATATTAAGCAAAGTCTAAGCACGAACATAGGAACCAACCAGGACGCAAGATCGCGAAGAAATGAGCTCACAGAGGTGACCGGACGTTGGACTGGACGCTGGTAGCACAGTGACCGGACGCTCCGATCAATAGTCTCGGCAGCAGCAGCGACCGGACGCTGAAAAGCAAAATCGACCAGACGTAGGACAACAGCGTCCGATCGAGTACAGAAAGGTTCTAGAGCGGCGATACTATGACCGGACGCATCCGGTGGCATGTGACCGGACGCTGGCAGCGTCCGATCAGTTGATCGTGGCTCCAACGGTCGGGACGACCGAACGCGTCTGGTCAGGACGTGATCAGCGTCCGGTCAGTAGCAGAAAGGTGGAATTTCGTCCCCAACGACTACTTTCTCAGTGGGACTTATAAATACAATCCCCAACCAGCCAAATGAGTATAGTGAAGCTGAGGAAACATATCTAGGGTGTTGATACACCATTTTATTGATCTCCACTTGCATAGTGCTTAGTGATTCATTAGGTGATTAGCGTAGGTGCTTTGCGAAGTGCTTAGGTTGATTAGACCACTGCTCATACACTTGCTCTAAGTTTAGGCCTAGTGTTTAGTGAGGTTTGCATACCTCTTACCACTCGGTGCTTGCGTACATCATTGTTGTACATCGGAGGGGCTTATAGTCTGGCAAGATCACACCAACCGCATTTGTGGTGTGGCCGCCACCGTGTAACGGAGGGAACAAGGCCCGCGGCGTTTCGACCAGAAGCTTGATAGTGAAGATGGCGGGAAGCATCTGGGGGAGGCTTACCGGAAGGCACGTCGGAGACCCACTTGCATGTGGGGAAGGCCCGAGGCTATCCATGGAGTTACCCGACCAGGAGCTTGGCCCTTGGGAGGGATTCCTTGCGAGAGGCTCCAACGAGGACTAGGAGGAAGCTTGCGCACTTCTCGATACCTCAGTAAAAATACCGGAGTCGTCGATGAAAGTTTACATATCTCTATCTTGCTCTTTAGCTTTCGCATTTACATTGATTGTATTACTCCTTTTGCGGTAGAGATAGCAACACACTAGCAAAATCGTAGTTGCACATTTAGATAGTTTATCTTTTGCATAGGTTTTGCTAAGGTTAGAAAAAGATGCCATAGTTTAGAGTTAGAATTTTAAGTTGCCTAATTCACCCCCCCTCTTAGGCGTCATGGTCCCCTACAAGTGGTATCAGAGTCGGTTGACTCAATTTGGACCTTTGGCTTAACCACCGTTGAGCCGACGCTATTTAGAGTGGTTGTGATGGATACCTCTAGGCCTCCGCACTTTAACGACACTAACTTCCCTTACTATAAAGCTAGAATGGCTTGTCACCTTGAGGCGGTTGATTTGGGTGTTTGGAGAGTCACTCGTGACGGGATAAAACCCATTACGAATCCCGATAGACCCACAAAGAGTGAAGAAAAGGAAATGCATTTCAATGCTAGAGCTAAAAATTGCTTGTTTGAATCATTTAGCATGGATGTGTTTAACCAAGTATTCACTTTAAATACGGCACATGAAATTTGGTTAAAACTTCAAGAGCTCCATGACAGCACATCTAATGTTCGTGAGCAAAAACATTGTCTAGCTAAACAAAATTATGATTCCTTTACAATGAATGATGATGAGCTTGTTTGTGATATGTATTCTCGTTTGAATTTAATTATCAATGAGCTCCATTCAATAGGATTAACAAAGCTAGATGATGCAGACATCGTGAGGAAGATCATCTCCGTGCTACCACAAAAGAAATATGCAAGTATCATCACCATCCTTCACAACATGGAGGACTTGAGCACCATGACCCCGGACATAATCACTGGCAAGATAGTGGCATTTGAAATGTCTCGTAAGATGGGTCAAGAAGAAGCCTCTTCATCAAGTAAAGGCAAAGCTCTCGCATGTAGCAAGAAAAAGAAGATGAAGGACAAGCAAGTTGAGACAAAGCTCAAGCTCAAGCTCAAGCTCCTCAAGTGAAGATGAAGAAGAAGACGATGATGATGATGATGATGATGATGAAGATTCAAGTGATGATGATCAATCTTCCTCCTCTACCTCCGACCTTGATGAAGAATCAATCAAACTCATCAACAAGGCGGAGAAGATGATCCAAAGGCTCAATATCAAGGGTGTACCCATCCAAATTCAATATCTCATTTTCACCAATCAAAGAAATAAGCAAAGAAAGAGAGGATGCTATGGATGCGGCGAGTTGGGGCACTTTGTGGAAGTTTGTCCAAACAAGCCCACGCCCAAGACAAAGAAGAAGGCGTGCAAAAATTAAGTCCTCACATCAATAAGGTCATGGGATGATTCTTCAAGTGAAGAAGAACACCATCGCAAGAGGCGAGACCGCAAGCACTCATCATCAAGCTCTTCTCGTGTGTGCCTTATGGCACGAGGTAACAAAAGCTCATCCTCTAGTGAGAGTGAGAGTGATGATGAAATGCCTTCTTATGATAAAATTTTGCAACAAAATCTTAATTATGCTAAAGTTTGCACTAATCAACAAAAGAAGCTCAAAAAATTAAAAGAAAAGCTAGATAGTTCACAAGAAGCATATAAAACTTTGCTTGAACAATATGAGACATTTACTAATATCAATATTGAACTATCTACTAAAATTGAGCAACTTGAGGCTAGTGCAATAACAAATGCATGCACAATCAATGATGAGCAACTTGTAAAGCAAAATGAAAAATTAAAAGAAAAGTTAGCTAGCTCTCAAGATGCTTATAAAAGTTTGCTTGATAAAATGGAAACTATGTGCAAACATTGTGATGAGCTAACTAATAAAGTTGCTAATCTTGAAGCTGTTAGTACAACCCCCACCAAGGCATCTAAAAAGAAAAGTTCTATCTTTAACATACCTAGAAAGGATGCCTCTATTTCTTATAATGATTTATGTTTAGACTTATCTTTGTGCAACCAAGTTTGTGTTGAGAAAGTTGTTGTAGATACATGCACACAAGAGGTTGCAAAGGAGAATGAGCAACTCAAGCAAGAAGTAGCTCGCCTCACCAAGGACTTGACTCAAGTGAAAGGCAAGGCGAAGCAAGCCCAACTTCATCAAGATAACACCGTCAAGGGAGTGAAGAAGCTTGATGAAGGACAAACCGTGATTTGCTATGTGTGCCACAAGGAAGGTCACAAGTCTTATGAGTGCAAGGTGAAGAATGGGGGAGAAACAAAGAAGAAAGAGAAAAAGGAAACAAGCAAGCTCTCCAACACCTACACCAACAAGGTGGACAAGAAGGCCTCCACACCATACTTGTTAAAGAAGAAAAATAACAAGGTGGTGGCCATCAAGGTGAACAAGCAAGACAATAATGGGGTCAAACGCTTTTTGGTGCCAAAGGAAATTATTTCCAACATAAAGAGCACCAAGAAGGTTTAGATCCCGAAAGGGAAGTGAGAAGTCCGATGGACATCGGAAAATTTGGAGACTTGGTAAAGTATGGATGCATTTCATGGGGTGCATCATGATGGACAAAATCATTGCCAAGTGGGTTAGTGAATACTATAGACCCAAATCCTCCTTCCCATGTTAGGTACCTAGATTCAATTTCCTTCAGGTAGTATCAATTTGCATTCCCTACAAGTGGTATTTCTTACAAATTGGTATCTTTAAGCATATAGTTACTTATCATGCCTATGTTTGTATTTGCATACTTATATCTTTTGTCATGCATACACTAGGTATATCTTATGGTAGGCTTGCTCGGTTTCATTCTTAACCCTTGGAGCAAACCTACATGGTTTAAAATTATTTAGGAGCACAACACATAGCTTGTCTTACAATTGTTGATCTAATATGAGCCAAAGTCTAAATTGTAGATAATTTCTCCCAAATATCATCTTCGAAAATGATTCTCACATTCATGTGATGTCATCTTTCAAGTGGTATTATTGATTCAAAAATCAATGTGCATGTCTTCTACAAGTATTCCACACTTGTGAGACTAACACCTTTTCAAGCTTATCATGTGTGTAGTAGTCTCATTGCAAGGAAAATAGAGTCTCCGAAGTTAAGCATCATACTTCAAATATCCACCACCTATTGCAAGTGGTAGAAATAAAATTGGTTTCCACATATGGTATTTCTAAACTAATATCATCATTTTGATTTCATTTTGATATTTATATTCTTTCTCCATGCATTATATAGATTAAATTCCTTTGAGCAATAATTTACCAATTATGCATATGCTTTGCCTTCTACCATATGTATGTATATATTTAGGGGGAGCTTAATATATATAATATGAGAGTCAAATTTTGTAAGCTATTCCACTCTACACACAAAGGATCACAAAGTTTGACCCTCCTTTGTGCTACTAATGTCTTCCTTTTTGGTGTTTGATTTCAAAGGGGGAGAATTTAGAGGACCAAAAGCAAGTATTAATTTATAGGACCAAAAGCTTGATCATAAGAATTTACAAGTGGTAATGGTCTATAAGTGGTGATAATCTGAGAAAGAGAGGATAGTGGATTATGGATTAGTCTATGTAATGGGGAGAATTTCTAGGAAGCAAGGCTTAAATCCATAATGCCACATGGGGACATTTGTAAGGGCAAGATAAGTTTTTATGTAATATCTTTTAGTCTTACAAGTAGTATCTTTTAGCATCATATAACCTTGCCCCTTGCATTGCATCCTAGCAAGTAGGTAGTTTTCAAATTTCAAAACTCTATTATTTGCTTGCTTTGGTCGTGTTGTCATCAATCACCAAAAAGGGGGAGATTGTAAGGAAAATGGACCCTAGGCCCAATTACTTTGGATTTTGGTGTTTGATGACCAACACAACCAAATTAGACTAAAGAATTTGCAAGTGTTTGTTTTGTAGTTTAATAGGGTGCAAGACGTGACTTGGACAAAGGCGACGTAATGATCCGATGATCAACACCATAAGCAAGACCTTAGAAGCACAAGAGGAGACCCAAGATATCAAGCAAAGTCTAAGCACGAACATAGAAACCAACCAGGACGCAAGATCACGAAGAAACGAGCTCATAGAGGTGACCGGACGCTAGATGGGATGCTGGTAGCATAGTGACCGGACGCTCCGATCAAAAGGCTCGGCAGCAGCAGCGATCAGACGTTGAAAAGAAAAATCGACCGGACGTAGGACAACAGCGCTTGATCGAGTACAGAAAGGTTCCAGAGCGGTGATACTATGACCGGACACTGGCAGCGTCTGATCAGTTGATCACGGCTCCAACGGTCGGGACGACCAGATGCGTCCGGTCAGGACGTGATCAGCGTCCTATCAGTAGTAGAAACCCGGGATTTTGTCCCCAACGGCTACTTTCTCAGTGGGGCTTATAAATACAACTCCTAACCAGCCAAATGAGTATAATGGAGCTAAGGAAATATATCTAGGGTGTTGATACACTATTTTAGTGATCTCCATTTGCATAGTGCTTAGTGATTCATTATGTGATTAGCGTAGGTGCTTTTGCGAAGTGCTTAGGTTGATTAGACCACCGCTCATGCGCTTGCTCTAGGTTTAGGCCTAGTGTTTAGTGAGGTTTGCATACCGCTTACCACTCTGTGCTTGCGCGCATCATTGTTGTACATTGGAGGGGCTTGTAGTCTTGCGAGATCACACCAACCGCGTTTGGGGTGTGGCCGCCACCGTGTACCGGAGGGAACAAGGCCCGTGGCTTTTTAGCCAGAAGCTTGATAGTGAAGACGGCGGGGAGCATCCGAGAGAGGCTTGTCGGAAGACACGTCAAAGACCCACTTGCGCGTAGGGAAGGCCTGGTACTATCCACGGAGTTACCCGACCGAGAGCTTGGCCCTTGCGAGGGATTCCTTGCTAGGGGCTCCAACGAGGACTAGGGGGAAGCTTACGCGCTTCTCGATACCTCGGTAAAAATACCGAAGTCATCGACAGGAGTTTACATATCTCTATCTTCTTCTTTAGCTTCCGCATTTACATTGATTGTATTACTCCTTTTACGGTAGAGATAGCAACACATTAGCAAAATCGTTGTTGTACATTTAGATAGTTTATCTTTTGCATAGGTTTTGCTAAGGTTAGAAAAAGAGGCCATAGTTTAGAGTTAGAATTTTAAGTTGCCTAATTCACCTCCCCTCTTAGGCATTACAGTCCCCTACAATCTATATGTTGCATATGTTTCACACACATGTTTCAAATATTTCATCTGTTTTAGACGTATGTTGCATAGTGTTTCATGTTTCAGAGGTGTATTCAGAGAGTCATGGGCGTCGAGGGATCGGGCACGGCGAGCTAGGTGCCGGTGGTCGTGTTGCAAGGTGCGCCTGGGTCCTGCAGGAGGACATGCTCGTCCTCGTCTGGCTCCCCGATCCCATCTGCGCTGATAGAGAAGCGTGGTCGCTGGGAAGGAGTCGTGTGGGCACAGCGACAGGACAGGGTGCGCATGCGGGGGCGGACAGAGGTGGGCTACACGGACGCGCGCGTTCGACGGGATGTCCGGACACCAGCCATGCCCTTTATATTTTGAAGGGTGAGAGTTTATAAAGTAGAAATGTTTCGGCACAAGGAGTGACAACTTTTTAAAATTAACAGTGTTTGTTCGGTCCATCCGTCCAAGCTACTTACCGATAAAAATGAAAAAAAAATTGGTTTGTGTTTTTAGCTGAGCTACATTGAGAATTAACCTACAGTCAAATTGTTTTTTTTCTTTTCTCTTTGTCCTATATACATATGCATTTTCTCTTGAAAAAAGGAATAGCCATTTTTATCCTAATGTTATTATGTGAGGTTCAATTTTATTCAAGAATTTTTAATGGTCGTTTAGTTCTAAAATTTTATTTTAAGTCTTTGTTTTATCATAGAACTATTAAAGTGACCATTTTGGCTCTCAACATGGTACTTTGGACTCAATTTCATTCATGAACTATCAAGTGCATTTCATTCTGGTCCCAAAATGTTCATAGTTGAACGATAAAATTAAGCTAAAATGCAAAGTTTAAGGATTGAAATGGTCAATTTAATGGTTCTAGGATGAAACCAAACTTAAAAATAAAGTTTGAGGGCTGAAATAAAGTTTGAGAGCTGAAATGACCATTTTAAAAGTTTAAAGACGAAATTAAGATTCGGCCGTATAACTGAGGGACCAAAATAGCTATTTAAAAAGAGCACATTTTACTATTGATCCTCAAATTTGTATTTCTTAAGGTCCCGGTATTTTAAAATTGCACATTTAGCTCTCTGAACTTGTCCTGAGTTTTCATATCGGTTCGGGCACATGCAAATTGCAACTTCGGCTCCTTAAACTTGTTCCAAGTTCTCATCTAGGTCCCAATATTTATAAATTGCATACTAAAAGTTCTTAAAGTTATATTATTGTATCATTATGGTCCATCCATCCAATCACCCCCTCCTCACCACGCATCCATCATTGGTGTGGCGTGCACACACGTTGCCACACTAGGCTATGTCGTGTCTACCTGTGCTGCCATGTTGCACGCTGCACTCAACCTACTGCGTTGTAGCGACAACCCTGTTGTTGCAGATGGAGGTGATAAAGGCTAGGAGAGTGCATGGGGAACTGAATGCGAGAAGATGATGAGAATGAGCATGAGCTCTCGCGAGACCAGGAAGAGGAAGGAGTGCGGTGTTGGTGTTGAATGCAACCGCCGTGAAGGCTCGGCTAGGATCTGTAGTAAGGCGAGCACAGAAAGGGCTGCCAAGCGATGTAGCAGGTCCTAAAAATCTAGGCCTGCACATCCCTCCTGAGCCCGCTGCTCTTCTCGGCCGTGGTGCGCTACACCATTTGGGTGGATGAACACAATGTCACGCGATGCGGCCGCACGAGTGGGCTCATGCAAAGCAGTGTGGGTTATGGGGATGGACTGTAATCATATAACAATACAAGTTTAGAGAGCTGAGTGTGTATTTTGAAAGTGCTAGGATCCGAATGAAAACTTAGGATAAATTTAAAGAACTAAACGTGCAATTTAAAAGTACCGGAACATGAACAAGAACTTCGAATAAATTTACACAGGTAAAAGTGCAATTTGAAAATATCGAGAAGAACTCGACCAAGTCCGAGGACCCTCAGTAAAAAAATTCCCATTTAAAAATGCAGATAGTGCTCTCGGTATGAGCAGTGCCTGTCGCCGGTGCCTCGTGAGGAAGTACGTACGCGCGCATGGAAGAATCTCCATCCACCATCCACGAATCTCCGGAGCCACGTCTTCATGGCCAATCTGCTGTCTTGACTCTCGACCAGACAGTGTCCCGAATCACAGCTTGCAACATCCGAGCGACTCTGATGGTAGATAGTACGTTCTAGCAACACCAATCAACAATATATACGACGTCCCTCAGTCATATATCAAGCAGAATTACCATGAGATCAACACACTGACTAAAATTCAACACTGAATTCCCAATAAACCATTCAGATGTGTACATTATTACTGCGGTGCGTGATAGTCACCAGTCAGGATTATGCAGAGCATAACAGCACTAATTACAATCTGACCAGTCCATTCCATTCGTTCCATGATCGAAATCTCGAAACAAATAAATCAGTCGTTGAGTCGAGTATATATGCAGGATTTCAGTTGCAAGCATACGAGGAGCGCATGATCAGCTAGCGATGCTTCCAGCGATAGCGAGACGACGGCGAGTGGATCGCGCCGCCACCATGCCACTTGTTGTAGTCGTTCCGTGCCAGCTTCCGGCGGCGGCGGCCGCTTCTGTCGACCCTTGGAGGAACTGTCTTCTCCTCCTCCGGCGGATCTTGGATGAACCAGTAGTCAACGGGCCATGACAACAGGCCCCTTCGACGAATTATTCCGATGGGATCAAGATCAACGGAGTCGAAGTACCACGAGCGCGGCCTGAACAACAAGGGATAATAGGGACGCTGCCTGGCCTCCACGTACATGTCCTTCCAGCTCGATCCGACACTGAGAGTCTCCTGCTCCTCGTCGGAGCTCTCGGCGTCGTCGTGGAAGAACCACAACCACCACCGACGCCGGCGCGGGCGCGCAGGCAGGGCCTTGTACAAGGTCTTCCACAGCTTGTGGTCATGCTCCGCCACGAGCAGCCTCAGCTGGGAGCTAACGCACTCCACCCTCGCGAGGTCCTTGCCGTCGGTGAGCTTCTCCAAGACGGCTCCCTTGAGGTCGTCGGGCAGGGACTCGAAGCCGCTCAGCGGCAGACCGTTCCTGCGGCACAGCTCGTGGAGGAGGCCCCAGCACACGCCGTCGGCGAGCGACTTGCAGATCCGCGACGCCCAGGGCTCCACGCCACAGAGGCTGCGGGAGAGGAGCGGCCTGACGGTGCCGAGATCCAGCCGCTCCAGGTACGCGTTCTCCGGCGTGTCGTCGCCGTCGGTGGTGACGAGGAACACGAGGAGCGCGACGTCGCTCCCCTGCACACACAGCATCAGCACGGCAGCGTCCGCGCCGTCGCGGTGCGCAAGGTCCGGCGCGGTGTATTGTCGGGAGAGGCACAGCGAGCTTCCCTTCTTGCGTGATTGCTTCTTCAGGAGGTGTCCCGACCGTGGCAGGGCGCCGTAGGGCTGGAAGCCGGCGAAGAGGAAGGCGGCGTGCAAGACCGTGCCCAGCCGCCCGGCGATGTCCTTGGCATCCCACTGCTCAGCGTCTACGATTTTCTTGAGGAGGCTCGCCATAGTACTAGTATCGGTTCTTGTCTTGTCGCGATGGATCGTTTAATTTGAAGCTGATGGCAATGAAATGGACCAAGCAATCCGGAGGGGGTAATTACCGGCAAATTCCTCTAACTCGACTTGACTTGTTCTCAGTCAATGTGACACGTATGCTGCTTATAATTTCATAATCCTCTTAGATGAACTGAGGATTCGAGATCGTTGACATTGACACAAAGTAAATTACCTTGTCTGTCTAAAAGTAAATTGCAAACGCGAAACAACACTCTTTTCAAGACTAGTAGACATAAACATGCAATACACACGCCTCTATAAAAAATATATCATTGCAATGAACAATAATTATAAAAATTTTAAGAAATAACAATACACATACAACTCATACCTTTCAAAAAAAAATACACATACAACAAACATGTCTTGAAAAAAACATATATAATCAGCGAATAACAATTAACTTCCTTGCAAATAACTCACATGCTCACCACTAACTAATATGCCTGAAAATTATCATATATTTCCTCCATTCCAAATTATAAGTCAGTTTGACTTTTTTGATTCATTCATTTTGCTATGTATCTAAATATATTATTATATCTAGATACATAGCAAAATGGATGTATAAAAAAAAGTCAAAGCGACTTATAATTTAGAACAGAGGGAGTAGATTACAATGATGGATATTTCAATTTGAGGTCATTGATGTTAATTTTCTAATAATATAGGTTGCCATAAAGTAAAACTCACCATGCTATGAATTACTTGGACCACTTAGGCCTCGTTTAGATGCATGTGTATCTACTTCAATCCACATATGTTGGAGTGATTGTAATAGAACTTAATTTAATTCCACTCAAATACACTTCAACACATGTGAATTGAGATGAATACATGCGCATCCAAACAAAACCTTAATAGTGAGGATTGTGGTGGTGAGTTAGTTTCACCACCCAATACACCATCTCTGATTCG
This sequence comes from Miscanthus floridulus, assembly GCF_019320115.1. Classification (NCBI taxonomy): domain Eukaryota; kingdom Viridiplantae; phylum Streptophyta; class Magnoliopsida; order Poales; family Poaceae; genus Miscanthus; species Miscanthus floridulus. The sequence continues at coordinate 110,197,461 of NC_089580.1, read as the reverse complement.
ATACATAACACTAAATGAACTCAAAAGCGCACCAAGTTAAATCTTAATTAGTACGAGCATCAATTAAATTTAAAATAATACTAACCAGGATGTGAATTAGATTGACCACCACTTTTTTTTCTTGTTGATGACATCGCTATACATATAAGATAAATAGGAGGAACAACCGCAACTAATAACTACATTATTTTAGATCATGTTGCATAATCAAACCAGGTCAAGAGTACCTATTACAATAAGAGTTAGAAATACAGAGTTTAGATTATAATAATTCGTTGTCATGCTTTTTTTTAATTGAGTTCATTGTCATGCTTCATTCCCATAGCAATAAATCGTCAAAAATATTTTCAAATTACCGGACGTACCAATGTGCCATAGTGTCATGTCTATATGAATCAGCTCTACTACAGGAATCAGCTCTACTGAGTCGGCTCTATTGCCAAGCAGGACTTTGAAACATTTTATTTTATTTGTTTGTCTTACATCATTTTTATGTTCTCTAATTTATTTGTTTCTTGATAAATATTTTTATAGAGACATCAGACATCAGTCAATCCCATGTTTGGGACGACTTAGGCCCTTTGGATCCAAGCTGATAGTTGTTATCTAGCTAACAGCATATAGCTAATATTAGCTGGCTAATAATTGACTAGTTATCTATTAATTTGCTAATAATTGCTATCATATGCGTTTGGACAATAATTAGGAATATTAAACATAGACTAATTACAAAACTAATTTCACGGATGGAGACAAATCTGGGAGACGAATCTATTAAACCTATTTAGTTCTTAATTCGACAAGGCGGTGCTATAGTAAACATGTGCTAATGATGGATTAATTATGCTTAGTAGTTTCATCTTCCAAATTAGTCTCCACTCTGTGTAATTAGTTTTATAATTAGCTTATGTTTAGTCCTTCTAATTAGCATCAAACATCCGATGTGATAGGGATTAAACTTTAACATCCGAACATCCGATCAAGCACAAGCACGGGGTTCGCCAACGGACTCGTTGTCTGCAATGCTCTTCATTCTAGTAATGGAGGCGCTTGGCCGGCTGTTTTGCGCAGCAAGAGAGGAGGGAGTCATCTGGTCATCAAACACCGCTGTAGCATATATGCCGACGATGTCATCGTGTTCATTGACCGGACGCGGCACAGGCAGCAGCGGTCAAGGCGATCCTCGGGATCTTCGGTGACGCCTCTCTAGACTGAGAACAAACCTTGGCAAGTGCTCCATCACACCAATCTTCGCCGACGATGACATGTTACCGGAGTTACAACATATTATTGCTGCCAGTTAGCGGAGTTCCCCATCACATACTTGGGGCTGCCGCTACAAGGAAGATACCCAAGAGCTGAGTACAAGCCACAGTGGAAGTCGTTGCAAGGGAACTGCCGGCTTGTCACGGGCCGCTCATGGCAAGGAGCGGGCGACTAGTATGGATAAAATCCGTCCTCGTGGCAGTGCCCATTTACTACATGGCTTGTCATGGGCCATCTGCCGTCGGTTCCTGTGGGCGGGGAAGGAAAATGCATGGTTGCCTAGCCAACCATTTGTCGACCCAAGGAACTGGGAGGGCTCGGCATACCAGACCTTAAGCTCACAACCATCGTGCTACAACCCAAGGAACTAGGAGGGTTATGGCACCAGCACACTCACGTGGAGCTAGCATGGTCGCAGCTGCCCATCAAGGCCTCCATAGAAGTACAGGCGTTCTTGAAGGCTTCTACCTTCACCATACTCGGCAATGGTAGGAGGACTTGCTTCTGGACACAGGGAGGTATGGCTGCAAGGGCGTTCCATCCAAGACCTAGCACCGACCCTCTCCAGCATCGTGGATCGTCGTTTCTTCCATGCGGCCACGGTAGTTGCAGCTCTGCTAAACCGAAGCTGGCTCAGTGAAAGGACCTAGGATGCCGCCTAGAGGGGGGTGAATAGGCGTTTCTGAAAATTAACACCTTTAAATGCAGAAACGATTAGTAAAGGGAGTTTCCAAATTGGAAACTCCAAATAAAGAGTAGTACCACCCCTCACAACTTAGCCACACAGTGTACTAGTAGGTATCTAGAAGCTATAACCCTGCAACACAAAGTTAGAACTGAAAATAAATATTTTCAGCACAGAGCTCTAATACCGGACGTGTCCGGTATGCACGGTTTCTGCAGAACAGCCCCAAACTTGCTTCTTTCGATTTCTATCTTCAAACCAAACTGCAGGTACCTACTAGAGATATCAATATACATAGAGAACCTGCACAAGAGGTGGAGCGACACAAATATCAAATGAAATGTGAATTGAGACACGATATTTGTTTTACCGAAGTTCGGACTCGTTTGAGTCCTACTCTCCGTTGAGGGGGCGGGGGGCGACCCAGCGAAGCTCAGCCCTAGAGGATACCACGAAGGTCACTCTAGTTGGAGTCTTTTCCAACTCCTTTTCCTCCTTCCACTAAATGATTCCGAGGCGGCGGAATCGACCGTTACAAACTTTCGAAGCAACCACAATCTCTCGGTTGCTCTTCGGCGACGCCTAGCCGTCTAGGACCGAAGAGTCCAAGAGTAACAAATGCGAATCATTAGATTGACAATATGCACAAGTACTCAAGTGGTGGCTTGCTCTCTTTTTCAAATTCTCCCTTAACCCACAAATTGATTTTGCAATTTGGATCACACACTCACTAAGAGAGGGTTTAGGAGAGTTGGCAAGGCTCAAAAACGTGTGTCTATCTCAGCAGAATCAGCAGCCTCCAAAGGTGGAGGCTTGGGGTATTTATAGCCCCCTTGAAAAACTAGCCGTTGCCATACGTCCGGTATGACTTACACTGCCCCAACGGTAACTAAGTTACAGTGAAGTTGTGAGGCGTCGGAACTCCCGACCTTCAGCAATTTTGAAAGCCATGTAACTGAGTTGAAGTTAGTGAGGTGTCGAAACTCCTGACTCATGTCGGAACTCCCGACCCTCAAGGCAGTTGAAAATTAGCCGTTGGCTTCTGGTCATGCATACCGGACACGTCCAGTATGAATACCGGACACGTCCGGTATGACCAGGACAGTGAACCCTCCAAGTCAGTTAAAGTGCGAGACGTCAGAACTCTCGACCCTTGTCGGGACTCCGGACTATCGGAACTCCCGACGAACTAACCCGAGAACAACAGTTTTAACACTGCTGGGTAAATACCAGACACGTCCGGTATCAATATGCCAGACCAGCAAAGATAAAGTTAGCTCTTTTGTCACTCAAATACTCAAAACTCACGTGGGTTGGCTTGAGCACTTATGAAATATTATCTATCAGCATGATGCATCCCTCTTAATAGTACGGCAAACCTATTAAACTCAAGATAAAAGGAAAAATAAATTTATACCACTTGAGTTGATCTATTTTGAATTGATGCCGTCTCTTTCAATCTTCATCAAGTAAGGGTGCTAACATGTTGATATTGATCTTTTCACTTGAGCATAGCCATCTTGAGCATGTGACTTGATTCCATTCATCAAATTTGAATAATCCCAAATGTATCAAGTCACTTCCATCAAATACTTCATTATAGATTTGATCCTTCACATCAATATGACCATCTTAGCTTGATTAGTACCTCAACTAAATGCAAGTACTTTCTTATTCACCCTAGCTAGGTTCTTCGGCCGCCAAGCCGTCGCTTGCCCTTCACCCTTGCTTAGTACCTCGAAGCCTTTCCTTGCTATCTTCACCATCTCAAGCCATCAAGTCACATCTTGTGTTGAATCATCCATTCATATGTATTGTTATCTTTTTTCATTTCAATTTAGCAAGCTTCAAATATGAGACCATTCCATATGCAATCGCTCATGTCTCATTAACTAGTAATCACGAGCTTGCTTTCACATAGTACATGGAAATCCCACAATAAATAAGCCTTCACATGAATTCCATTTGCATTGTTGTCTTGTGCTTGAATTAGATTGTTTATACAACAACACATCATTTTGGCTTTCATTAAGTACCTGAGAGATAACCTATTACCTATCCACACTTAGCAAACGGGTTAGTCCTTTAATCATGTTGTCATTCAATTATCCAAAACCCACTAAAGGGCTAGATGCACTTTCAATCTCCCCCTTTTTGGTGATTGATGACAACTTGATTAAAGCTTACACAAGGATATAAACATTTAAACTTTTGGGTTCAATGATTTATGAGAGGCTCCCCCTTAATATGTGCTTATGATTAGAATTCACAAAATGACCTTAAATGTCAATTGCACATACTAAAACATATAGGAGACTCCCCCTAAATTATTGCATCCATGGGGTGTATGTGTGTGTGACAAAGTGAAACCGTGATGCATATGACAATATATATCACACAAGAATAAATAGAAAGGCATCACATCAAATATTTTCATTCTAGCATGCATAGTCCTTATGAAAATAAATATAACACATGTAATTCACACATAGCACTCATTACAAATTTTCTCAAGTCCAGAAACCACTGCCACTGATATATAAATAAAGATCATGTCTCAAGAGATACATAGATAAAGCATAAGTAAGTCTCATCTCTCACATGATACAATCCATCTCAAATCCAAGATACATCAATTAAGCCCAAAAACGAACTACAGCCTGCATATCTCAAATCCAAGATACATCAATGAAGCTCAAAAACATAAAAACTACAGCCTGCAGTACATATCTTTAGGTACAAAGATAAGCAAATGAAACTATCCTAAAGCTTTAATCAGTCTCTCTCCCCCTTTGTCATCTATCACCACAAAGGTCCAATAATGACATACTAAGGACAAAGGGACTACAAGCTGTCACTAATCTCTGGCATCACTCATCATCATCATCTTCGTCTCTTCCAGCATCTTCATCATCAGAGCGGGTAACACCAGCTGGACAAGAACCACCTGCACTAGATGGGTCATAGCCACCAGAGCCATAGTAGCCACCACCACCAGTGAGGTTACTCCACCAGTCTAAAGCAAGGTCGTTTGTAGTGCTAGGATGTGGCTGAGAGTGAGTAGGCACACGAGCCTGAAGTGGTAGAGTGTCAGGGTGCTCAGGTGCCTGCTGCTGCTGTCTCTGAAGGAACTCAGTATACTCTCTATCGTATCTGGCCTGCTGCTGCTCCTCAGTCTTAGGCTCACTAGCTGCCTCATCTGATACTGGAGACCTAGGAGGCTCAAGCTCAAGCCTAGAAGCAATTTGCTTCAAAGTCCGAGTATCCTTCCTCCTAGCCTCCCTCTCCTTCTGCTGCCGGGTCTGGATGTCCTGGCACATCCCAAATATGAAGCTAAAAAGCCTGCGGATAGGCAAGGGAGGACTACCACGGCGTGAAGTAGAACGTGAAGGAGCACGTGCTGAAGGTGAAGCTCCTGCTGGTGCACCACTCTTAGGTGCATCTGCCTCTGGTGCTGCTGCTGCTCCTCCTGGTCCTACTGGAGGTAACCCTATCTCAGGCAGATCTGCAACAATCTTCAGGGCCTTGTGAATCTTATCATACTCGAACGTGTGCCCTATCACCTGCTCAATCATATGCATGATATAAGGAGCAAAGCCACAGCCCTTGAGGGGCCTCTCTCCCACACTCCTGATCTCAGACCAAATGAAGTCAAATACGCTGAAAGGCCAAGCATCAGGTGCCATCCTATGGAGTAGGTTCCTAGAATAATCTACAATGTTGCCCTTTTCTCCACCCTTGCAGTCAATAGTCTTCCTGAACATCCTATCTAGGTATCTATAGGTAGGGTGAAGACCTAGAACCTTCCCCACTGCTCCTCTCTCACCACCAGGAGGATACATATATGCGAGCTGCTCAGGAGGTAACACCTACTCGGTGTGGATCCTGTCCCTCTGGAGATCATCCTCTGAGAAGCCAAGGTGGGCAGCAAATACATCATAGTCAACACTATACCACTGGCCCTCAAGCATCCAGTGCATCCGCCTCTCATCCTCCTTAATGAACAGAGTAGCATAGGACTGAGCTACTACCTCTGTGTTCTAGTCTTGCTGGAACTCCATAATCTCATAAACTCCTATGCTCTAGCAGATGGCAATGGCATGATCAACTGAGGCCTTCTGCAACTCTCTAATATATTGCCAGTCAATCCACTAAGACCTGGCAATCACTGGGTTCCTGGTGAGAATCACACTGGAGTAAAAGTCTAGGTGAAAGGTTGTCTGGAAGCGGTGATCGTACTGAACCTTAGGTAAGCCCCTCGGATCAACCCTTCACTCATCTCTAGCTCTCCTGGTCATACCCTTTCCCCTGAAGTCAACTCTAGGAACGTAAGAGGGCACATTGGGCAAACGTGTCTCAAGGAGACCATAATGCATACCCTGACCAGGCTGGTGCTGAACTGGAGGAACTGGCTCCTCCTCCTCAATCTCTTGCTCCTCATCTGAGCTATCACCATCTGATCCTCTATCAGTGCTCTTCCTCTTTCTTTCTTCTCTAGACTCTACTCTGAACTCATCAGTGTTAGTGTTAGAAGAAGAGCTCCCTAACTCCTCTGCATACAGAGCTACTGCACTAGTGGCAGCCCTGGTAGACCTCCTACTAGTCGGCTTGAAACCAGGATGCATTTCCTGTCTTGCCTTCTTGTACTTTTCAAGTGCGGGATCATGCCCATGCTTGGACCTCGGCTCCTGTCGTCCACTCATGGCTACTGTCCTGTATCCAAAGATTTCCATAGAATTTTAGATACATGCCCATAGCTTATTCTCGAATTGTAATTAGACATAGATTCTTTTATACAAGGTTTTACAATCACCTCGACACTCCACTGTCACAAGGTTTGCAAAATGTAGATACAGAAGAAACTATGCCTAATATACAATTCTAAGATTGGATTGAATCAAAGGAAAGCAGAGGGTCTGCTCTGCTGGGCCATACCGGACACGTCCGGTAGCATACCGGACACGTCCGATATGGGCGTCCAGCAGCCCTAACCAGGGTTCCTGGATTCAAACCATCATGGATCAATTCCAAACTTTGGACATTGCTTCTATATCACCAATGCAGCATATTGACCGAAGGAATTTCAAAATCATGCATTGACCATGTAGATCGGACGAGGTCCATGATTAGGGTACCTTGAGAGAAGAGATGAGAAGGCGATGTGAAATCCAAATCCCCGGGCCTTCAATCTTGATGCAAGCCTTCTCCAATGCGATCTCCTTCTCTCTTTTTCCTTGGTGAAATCCTTGGTCACCCTAGGTGGGAAGAAGGCGGCGGCTAGGTTGGTTGGAAGGAGACAAGCCTGTCTAGGCCAAAGGGGTACCGCTCGGTTTTATAGTCCCGCTCATACCGGACACGTCCGGTATACGCGGGCTAGCCCAAGTAATTCCAAAAAGTGTTTTCTCTCTTCCAAACCCCTTTTCTGTTATTTCTCAGTCCAAAAAGGTATATAATCTTGATCCAAACCGAGTATCATCACTTTTCTTATCCAATGCCATAAATTGATTTTCTCTTTTCCAAATATTTGGCATAAACAAGATTTTGCTTACTTGAGAGAGATAGAGTGAGACATAGTAGATTGTGGACTTAAGAAAGCCATGTCATGTGTGATTAGCCAATCAAACAATCATGGAGAGCTATAATCAACACATAACAAGGCTAGGTCACAAAGACCAAGATTCAAATAGTTTTTCAAATTCACACTTCCTACTCATGCTAGTTAGGGGTTTTGAAAAACATCTCTCCTATGTCACACAAATGCACATTCTAACATATAAAGGGCCTTAGATGCACTTACAATGTATGTATTTAAACACATACATTTGCCTTGAGCCCACAAGAATACCACTTAAGAAGATAAATAGCATGATGATCTTTATGTTGACCTCAATTGCCAAATAATCATGCTAGATACATTTTCATCCAAAGAACTACAAAGAATGCTAGATAAATTCGTTAGTCCACAATGGTGCAAAATAGAAATTTAGCTCCCCCTAAATAAGTGCTTCAAGTAATTTGAATGACTTTCAACAAGCACTTTTATTCTATTAAGAAATTGAGAGCCAATTTTCTATTTTGACCATAAACCTAATAAAATTTCCATATTTACAATTGAGTTCAAGAGATGCTCACAATCCACTTAGTTTTGATAAATCACAAGCTTCTGAGTAAGTTAAGGTATATGAAAATATACGGATCAAAGACTCAGTTATAATTTAAATTGTGTTCTGGTTGCTGCAATACCAGACACATTCGGTAGGTGTAGGACAGACAAAATTAATTTGTTGCTTGTGATTCTTTGTTTAGCTTTATTATTTATTGTATACTAGCATCTCAACAAATAAATTACTCAACTAGAGAGCGATCAAAAGCATCATATGGCAAACATGATATATCTCAAGTGAAATTAATTAGCCACATTTAATGTTTCACAAATATACCTATTTATGACCCTATTGAGCACAAAACAAATAAAGTGGCTATCCTATGAGGTTTAGGTAATTGTTACCAATGGTGAGGATGAAATATATGATATATTCATTGAATTATCTTTGGGTCAACCATATAAGGAATTATGATAAGAATTGGTTGATAGATTGAGTGAATATTGTCAAATTGCTTGCTCAACCACTCTGAGGCTTTTCATCTTATCACCAAGTACCTACATCATTAACCTAAGCACACTTTGGTACCCAACTCTTGTTGGGTCCTTTTGGATTAGTCAACAAGTGCTTAGGCACCCAAATGGCTTTAGCACTAGTTTGTTGTGAATACATCACCTTCCTAGTGCTAACTCCATTTGTGGTCTTCCTAAGCTTATCATTATAAACAAATGTGTTCGGCTTAGGAGCGTTACCATTTGGGCATTCATAGCTTAGATGCCCCTTTCTTCTACAAGCATAGCATATGCGGCCTTTATGTGCTCTATGCTTGCTTTGCTTGTATGGACATCTATCAACCTTATGGCCCATCTCATTGTATCCATAGCATCTTCTTGTTGCAACTTGGGCTTCCTTTCTTGCCTCTTTGTATATTGGGCATTTCTTGGTAGGGTGTCCCAATTTCTTGCTCATGAGACAAGCACTTTGTCCATCACTCTTCATTTGCTTGGCCTCCTTGGATGAAGCCTTTTGATTGGTGTCTTCAACCTTGTTGGCCCAACTCTTGTGTGGACACATAGCCCACTCATGTCCATACAATCCACAACCATAGCACATCCTTTTTTCATGTTTCTTGCTCTTGGTTGTGTTGGCCTTGCTTGAGATGTGATTCTTTTGTTGGGCTTTGGAGGAAGCAAGGTTTGAACCCTTCTCAAGCTTCTTCACCATGTTATCACGGTTATCTTGAGAAGGTTGTGCTTTCTCCTTACCCTTCAACCGAATCACATCTTTCTTTAATCTTTGCACTTCTTCTTTGAGCTCTATGTTTTCTATAAGATTTAGCTCAATCGAAGATTGGCTTGCTTGAGGAGCACACTCATTAGTACAAGAAACATTTAATTGAGATGGTGTACTAGTGAGTGGATGTGTGAGAGGTTGAGAAAATTTTACCAATGTAATCACAACCTCATGAGCCACCTCAAGCATGATGCTTGATTCTACTACTTCCTCATGAGAGCACTTTAGATGAACATAATTTGCTTGTAGCACATTATACTTGCTTGATAGTTCATCTAGCCTTGCCTTGAGCTCAAAGTTTTCCTTCTCTAGTTGTGAAACACTAGAAGAGGAGTTAGTAACTAAAGCATGCTCAATTGATAATTTTTCATACCTCTCATTTATGGCCTTTAGCTCTTGCAATTTGGAGATGAGAAACTTTTCTTGATTTTGAAGTGATTGCTCTTGTTTCTCATTCTCTTCCTCTAGCTCATCATTCTTCTCAACTAGCTTCATGAGAATGAGCTTGTCTTTGTTGCTTAGATGATCAAAAGTGTAGCTATCTTCAATTTCAATATCACTCTCTTCTTGATCATCTACTCGTGCTATCTCCTTGGCTTGATCTTTCTTGCTAGCCTTCTTCTTGCTTTTCTTAGCCATGAGACACAAGTGATGAGTATCATGAGATACTGAGGTTGACTCATCACTTGGCCGCCACCGGGCTTAAGCGTCGTTGCAAACAGCTGCTTGCTGGTCTGCTACCTCGGCCATACTGGACATGTCTGGTAGGCATACCGGACACGTCCGGTATGTGCAGGCAGACAGCAAGTCATGTGCTGCTTACACTTCTTGCTCTAGCTCAGCGCTCTTGAGGTCTTGTGAGGCTTCTTTGCTGCATGAAGACACAATGGACATACTTTCATTGACTCGATCTCAAATGCATCATCACATTTGGATTTTCCATATAAATCAAAAAGTCGAGTCCAAATGAGATGAGCACTCTCCGGAGGTGGTTGTCCATTGAAGATTGCCTCATCTTGAACCTCTACACTCAATGTACTCAAAATAATATTAATAGCTTGAGCATTGAGTTGCACGCATATCTCTTCCTCTTTTGACAAATTTTTGTAGTTGCTCCAATCAACTATAGAAAGAGGTATGCTTGCATCCACAATATGCTCAACAAGAGGACTAATATCTCTAAAAGCATTGAGTACATGTATTGACCAAGTTAGAAAGTTTAAACCATCATTTTGGAGAAGCACCGGCTCCAACTCGATAGACGTCGACATCCTTTTCTCACGGTGGTGAAGCTTTAGGTGAGAACCTCACTCTGATACCAATTGAAAGGACCTAGGATGCCGCCTAGAGGGGGGGTGAATAGGTGTTTCTGAAAATTAACACCTTTAAATGCGGAAACGATTAGTAAAGAGAGTTTCCAAATTGGAAACTCCAAATAAAGAGTAGTACCACCCCTCACAACTTAGGCACACAATGTACAAGGTATAAATAATATATCTAGAAGCTATAACCCTGCAACACAAAGTTAGAACTGAAAATAAATATTTTCAGCATAGAGCTCTAATACCAGACGTGTCCGGTATGCACGGTTTCTGCAGAACAACCCCAAACTTGCTCCTTTCGATTTCTATCTTCAAACCAAACTGCAGGTACCTACTAGAGATATCAATATACACAGAGAACCTGCACAAGAGGTGGAGCAACACAAATATCAAATAAAATGTGAATTGAGACATGATATTTGTTTTACCGAAGTTTGGACTCGTTTGAGTCCTACTCTCCGTTGAGGGGGCTACGGGCGACCCAGCGAAGGTCAGCCCTAGAGGATACCACGAAGGTCACTCTAGCCGGAGTCTTTTCCAACTCCTTTTCCTCCTTCCACTAAATGATTCCGAGGTGGCGGAATCGACTGTTACAAACTTTCAAAGCAACCACAATCTCTCAGTTGCTCTCCGGCGACACCTAGCCGTCTAGGACCGAAGAATCCAAGAGTAACAAATGCGAATCACGAGATTGACAATATGCACAAGTGCTCAAGTGGTGGCTTGCTCTCTTTTTCAAATTCTCCCTTAACCCACAAATTGATTTTGCAATTTGGATCACACACTCACTAAGAGAGGGTTTATGATAGTTGGCAATGATAAAAAATGTGTGTCTATCTCAGCAGAATCAGCAGCCTCCAAAGGTGGAGGCTTGGGGGTATTTATAGCCCCCTTGAAAAACTAGTCGTTTTATAGCCGTTGCCATACGTCCAGTATGACTTATACTGCCCCAACGGTAACTAAGTTACAGTGAAGTTGTGAGGCGTCAGAACTCTCGACCTTCAGCAATTTTGAAAGCCATGTAACTGAGTTGAAGTTAGTGAGGTGTCGGAACTCCCGACTCACGTCGGAACTCCCGATAGTCGAAACTCCCGACTTACGTCGGAACTCTCGACCCTTAAGGCAGTTGAAAACTAGCCGTTGACTTCTGGTCATGCATACCGGACATGTCCGGTATGAATACCGGACACGTCTGGTATGACCAGGATAGTGAACCCTCCAAGTCAGTTAAAGTGCAAGATGTCGGAACTCCCGACCCTTGCCGAGACTCCCGACTATCGGAACTCCCGACTTACGTCGGAACTCTCGACGAACCAACCCGAGAACAACAGTTTTAGCACTGCTGGGTAAATACCGGACACGTCCGGTATCAATATGCCAGACCAGCAAAGATAAAGTTAGCTCTTTTGTCGCTCAAATACTCAAAACTCACGTGGGTTGGCTTGAGCACTTATGAAATATTATCTATCAGCATGATGCATCCCTCTTAATAGTACGGCAAACCTATTAAACTCAAGATAAAAGAAAAAATGAATTTATACCACTTGAGTTGATCTATTTTGAATTGATGACGTCTCTTTCAATCTTTATCAAGTAAGGGTGCTAAAATGTTGATATTGATCTTTTCACTTGAGCATAGCCATCTTGAGCATGTGACTTATTCCATTTATCAAATTTGAATAATCCCAAATGTATCAAGTCACTTCCATCAAATACTTCATTATAGATTTGATCCTTCACATCAATATGACCATCTTAGCTTAATTAGTACCTCAACTAAATGCAAGTACTTTCTTCTTCACCCTAGCTAGGTTCTTTGGCCACCAAGCCATCGCTTGCCCTTCACCCTTGCTTAGTACCTCGAAGCCTTTCCTTGCTATCTTCACCATCTCAAGCCATCAAGTCACATCTTGTGTTGAATCATCCATTCATATGTATTGTTATCTTTTTTATTTCAATTTAGCAAGCTTCAAATATGAGACCATTCCATATGCAATCGCTCATGTCTCATTAACTAGTAATCACGAGCTTGCTTTCACATAGTACATGGAAATCCCACAATAAATAAGCCTTCACATGAATTCCATTTGCATTGTTGTCTTGTGCTTGAATTAGATTGTTTATACAACAACACATCATTTTGGCTTTCATTAAGTACCTACGAGATAACCTATTACCTGTCCACACTTAGCAAACAGGTTAGTCCTTTAATCACATTGTCATTCAATCATCCAAAACCTACTAAAGGGCTAGATGCACTTTCACTCAGGCACATCACTGGCGGGCTCATCGTACCCGTGATACAAGCGTATCTGGCTATTTGGGACCACGTGCGAGACATTCACCTCAGCGACGCAGAAGACACCTTGATATGGAGGAGGTCCGCGGACATGAAGTACTCTTCACGGTCCGCGTACAGAGCGCTACACCTGGGCTCGCACCCAAGCCTCGGTTGCAAGAGAATCGAGGAAACTTGGGCACCGCACCGTGTCAAGTGATTCCTCTGGCTTGCGGTGCGACGAAGGCATTGGACAGCAGACAGGCGATTGCACCATGGGCTCGATGCTCCAAAACACTGCTTCCTGTGCGACGAAGAGCCGGAAACCATTGATCATATCATAGCCTCGTGCTCCTGCTCCAGACAAATTTGGTGGCACATCCTAACGGCACTCGGTGCAGATGCTTCCCAGGTGGGCAGGGACAGGTTGCTGTCATGGTGGAATGCATGGCGTGCACGATAGACTGGAGACAACAGGAAAGGAGCGGACTCTCTCTTCGCGCTAGTGGCTTGGGAACTGTGGAAGGAGAGAAACATGAGATGCTTTCGTCAAGCCTCGTCCACGGTGCTGCAGATCCTCGCGCACATCAAGCACATCGCAGATCAATGGATGGACACCGGTGCGGCAAAGTTATGTTGTCTCTTGCGTAGGTAATCAGCTTGTAACTAAGTTTGTTAGGAGGAGATAAGCTGTCTGTAAGATCATTTGCCCATCGTTGATGTAAAAATTCTATTTTTTTTATTTTAATAATACAATGATGTATAAAGCTTTTACCTATTCCAGAAAAAGATTCATTTTACAGAAGGGCGAAATATCAATTTCTCGTGGGCCGACTTTGAGCGGATAAAAGGCCAGCACCTGGACACCTGTCTCAGACTATCTCCAACAACATCACCCAAAATACAAGATCCATTCCATGTTTGGGTAGCGCTACAGGTAAATGGTTTAATATCCATTTTTTATCTTTTCCAACAACAAGACCCAAAAGAGAACCCTTTCTGTAAAGAATCCTTTCTGCAAATGAGTCTCTAGGAGAGAGGATACTCATATTTGGGTTGTGCCTCTGCTGTAACCCAAAATAGGTCTCGCATATAGGTATTCTGTTAGAGGCTGATACATTACCATCCACGACCTATTTTGGGTTTGGATCTCCATATGGGTCATCCATTGGAGACAACCTCAGGGCTCTCGGGCGTCCCAATCTTGGTCGTTTTCGTGTCGATCTCCGTCACGGCGTCCAGCAGGGGGAGGCCGCTGGCTGTTCGGGAGACGGGGATGGCGGTGTTGCGGTGCAGCGGGCACAACGCCGAGGCCGTAGGGCGCCACGCAGGGGGCGGTGGTGCTTCGTTGTGGGCGGAACATTGCTCAGGTATTTTTTCCAAAAAAAAGATTTGATTCTCTTTTTTGACAGCATAGAAAACCTGGTAGAACGAATTTGGCAATATCGTTTGTCCACTAGATGATTTCCTCGAATTTGGGACGGTTCATTGGTAGAATTTGGCAGTGTCATCGGTCCATTTGCAATTTCCGAAGTTAAATTCGTTTTGCGGGAAAACAATTTCTTCGAATTTCATCCTATGGTGGGACGATTTCTCCTAATTTTGGGTAATGGTTGGACGACTTCACAAAGTCGTTTTACTGGAAAACGATTATACAATATTTCTGTAATTTCACTGATCCATAGTATATTTTTTGTAAATTCCGTAAAAAATATGTTAAAAATAAAAATTTCTGTCTAGTGATGAAAACGGGATGCATATTTCTCAATATATATCTCCAATAGATATTCAAATACTAATAAATGGATAATCCATATATAAATCTATACACTTGTATATTCGAGCTATCAAGGGCCTGTTTGATATCATAGCCCGAGAGCCTGGCTGCGCCCGTGGGCTGCAACGCCCGTCTTTGATGTTCTGAGCCCAGTCGCGAGCCTGGCCCATGCGGTGCAAAACTCACTCTCAGAAAACGAAACTAAGGTCCGTTTTTTCTGGAGTCCACGCTGAGGATAGCGTTACCCTTTCTCACCCACCGCCCCTTTCACCGACCGCTCTGCTGGTGAGCTG
This sequence comes from Miscanthus floridulus, assembly GCF_019320115.1. NCBI lineage: Eukaryota > Viridiplantae > Streptophyta > Magnoliopsida > Poales > Poaceae > Miscanthus > Miscanthus floridulus. The sequence continues at coordinate 110,182,443 of NC_089580.1, read as the reverse complement.
CGAGAGCAACAATGACTGAGTTGGTGGTCGGGGCGTTGGTCAAATCGCTGAAGGAGAAGGCGTCCAGCTACCTTCTGGATCAGTACAAGGTGATGCAAGGCATGGAGGAGCAGCGCGAGATCCTGGCGCGCAGGCTCCCGGCCATCCTTGACGTCATTGAAGATGCGGAGAAGGGGGCTAGCCGACCAGGAGTTGGTGCTTGGCTCGATGCAATCAAGAAGGTGTCCTATGAGGGGATCGACGTCTTCGACGAGTTCAAGTATGAATCGCTCCGGCGTGACGCCAAGAAAAAGGGGCACTACGTCAAGCTCGGGATGGATGTCGTAAGCCTCTTCCCTGCTCGTAACCCCATCGTGTTTCGTTACAGGATGAGCAAGAAGCTGCACAAGATTGTGCAGAAGATAGAGGTCCTTGTGAAAGAGATGAATGATTTCAGCTTCACACAGAGGCAGCATGTGCCAGTGCCGCCATCGGTGCAGTGGAGGTGGCGGCAGACTGATAGCATAATGGTTGACTCTGATATGGACATTGTGAGCAGATCCAGAAGTGAGGAGAAGACCAAGATCGTAAAGATATTGCTTGAGCAAGATGGTCATGGTAGTGGGGGCGTTCCCATGGTTGTTCCTATCATTGGAATGGGCGGTCTGGGCAAGACTACTTTTGTGCAGCTCATTTACAATGACCCTGAAATTGAGAAGCATTTCAGTCTCCGGAGGTGGTGTTGTGTGTCAGAAGATTTTGACATTGCTAACATTGCAAGCAAAATCTGCCAGAGACATGAGGAAGATCGTGAGAAAGCATTGCAGGAACTCCGGAAAGAAGTTAGTGGGAAGTAATACCTCATTGTGTTGGATGATGTCTGGAATCAGGATCCTGATAAGTGGGGCAAACTGGTGACATGCCTTAAGCAAGGTGACAGGGGAAGCATAATACTGACAACAACCCGTGATGTACAAGTAGCTCGAGTTATGACCATGGGTGCACCTGGAGCCTATAACCTTCAAAAGTTGGGTCACAAGTATATGAAGGAAATAATCCAAAGCAGAGCATTCAGCGTGCAAAAGCCAAGCAGTGATGAGCTAGATGTGGCTGTTGATAAGATTGTCGACAGATGTGTTGATTCTCCTTTGGCAGCCAAAGCATTTGGCTCAATGTTGAGTACCAAGACCAGCATACAAGAATGGAAGGATATGTTAGCTAAAAGCAACATTTGCGATGAGAGGACAGAGATTTTTCCGATACTGAAGCTCAGCTATGATTACCTGCCGTCAGACATGAAGCAATGCTTTGCATTCTGTGCTGTGTTTCCCAAAGATTATGAGATTGATGTGTAGAGTCTGATCCAACTATGGATGGCTCACGACCTCATACCCGCGCAAGATGAAGATAATCCTAACTTGATAGGTAAAGAAATTTTTAACCAACTAGCTTGGAGATCTTTCTTTCAAGATGTGAAGCAAACCCCGCCACTGATTGATGACTATGGAAGACGAAAACAGCTCCGTGGTGGAAGAATATGCAGGATGCATGATCTTATGCACGAGGTGGCTTTCTCGATCATGGGAAAAGAATGTGCAACCATAGTTGATAGGGCCAATGTGATGTCATTGTCCAAGCCTATTCGCCACATGTTTATATCATACCAACAACTCCGCCTATGGTGGGGCGCCTTTGGTGTCCCAGCATAGCAGGTCCCAAGCCCTGGTAAAGGAGGAGGGTTGTGTTAGGCGTGGCGAGCCAATGTAAAAACCTAGCCACTTAAATGGAGATGAAACCCGAAAGAAAATCGTTGGGGCGTAACCCTCTTAGCGACGCGCCATATCGGAACCCGGGTATGATGTTAAATGGGCAAGGGCCGGGTCGTCACCCCCGTGACGCGCCGTGTCGTGATCTGGGCATGGTGTCAAGTAACCAAGGATTGGGTCGTCGCTTCCTTAGTGGCGCGCTACATCGGCGCCCGGGTGTAGTGAAAAATGAGCAAGGGTCTTTGCATCAGAGTCGACGGGTGTGAAGAGTAAGGAAGCTAGTCGAACCAACTAGGATCCGTTTAGGTAGTTGAAATGTAGGGTCACTTACAGGTAAGTTAAGAGAATTAGTTGATACCGCGACTAGGAGGCGTGTAAATATATTATGCGTTCAAGAGACTAAATGGAAGGGTCAGAAGGCGAAGGAGGTGGACAATACATGTTTCAAGCTTTGGTACACAGGGACAGTTGCAAATAGAAATGGAGTAGGAGTTTTGATTGATAAGAGCCTCAAGAATGGTGTGGTGGGAGTGAGAAGGCAAGGAGATAGGATTATCTTAGTCAAGCTTGTCGTTGGTGATATGGTCTTGAACGTAATTAGCGCGTATGCCCCCCAAGTAGGCCTCGACGAGAGTGCTAAGAGACAGTTCTGGGAAGACTTAGATGGTCTGGTTAGAGCTATACCTAGTAGTGAGAAGCTTTTTATAGGAGGAGATCTTAATGGGCATGTAGATACTACAAGCGCAGGTTTCGAGGCAGTTCATGGAGGTTTTGGGTATGGTAGTAGGAATCAGGAGGGGGAGGAAGTTCTGGACTTCGCGGTAGCTTTTGACCTGATGATAGCCAACACTTTCTTTAGAAAGAGAGAATCTCATCTAGTGACCTTCAATAGCGGACAACACTGTAGCCAGATTGACTTTGTCCTCGCAAGAAGAAAGGACAAACGAGCATGCTTGGATTGCAAGGTAATATCAGGGGAGTGTGTTGTTTCTCAACATAAGCTTTTGGTGGCAGATTTTCGTTTTCAGGTGCGTGCCCGTAGGGATAAACAAGCTAAGATTGAAAGAACAAAGTGGTGTAAACTGAAAGGGGAGACGTCAGAGGTATTTAGGGAAAGGGTTATCAAAGAGGGCTCTTGGAAGGAAGAAGACGACATAAACAATATGTGGGACAAGATGGCAACCAACATTCGGAAGATAGCCTCAGAGGTGTGTGGAGTAACCAAAGGAAGGAGACGCGAGGCTAAAGATACTTGGTGGTGGAACGAGGAAGTCCAAATGGCTATTAAGGAGAAGAAAGAATGCTATAGACGCTTGTACCATGACAGGAGTGTGGACAACATAGAGAAGTACAAGGTGGCAAAGAAGACTGCAAAGCGAGCTGTAAGTGTGGCAAAGGGTAGAGCGTACGAGGATCTTTACCAACATTTGAGTACGAAGGAAGGAGAGAAGGACATTTATAGGATGGCTAGGGTTCGTGAGAGAAAGACACGGGACTTCAACCAAGTTAAGTGCATTAAGGATGAAAGGGAGCATCTCTTGGTAAAGGAGGATGAGATCCGACATCGATGGCAAGAGTATTTTGACAAATTGTTCAATGGTGAGAATATGGACACAACATTTCAGTTGGATGACTCTTTTGATGACACCAATAGGCGCTTTGTGCGGAGAATCCAAGAATCTGAGGTCAGAGAGGCGTTGAAAAGGATGAAAGGAGGTAAGGCGATGGGACCGGATGGTATCCCAATCGAGGTGTGGAGATGCCTCGGGGACATAGCTGTAGTATGGTTAACCAAGCTGTTCAACCATATTTTTCGATCGAACAAGATGCCTGATGAGTGGAGGAGAAGTATATTGGTACCGATCTACAAGAATAAAGGGGATATTCAAAGTTGTACAAATTATCGGGGAATTAAGTTGATGAGCCATACTATGAAGCTATGGGAGAGAGTTATCGAGCATCGCTTAAGAGCAATAACGCGGGTCTCTATGAACCAATTTGGTTTCATGCCCGGAAGGTCAACCATGGAAGCCATTTTCTTAATAAGACAAGTTATGGAGCGGTATAGGGAGAAGAAGAAGTACCTACATATGGTTTTTATTGACTTGGAGAAGGCTTATGATAAAATACCAAGGAATGTTATGTGGTAGGCTTTAGACAAACATAAAGTCCCAACGAAGTACGTCGGGCTCATTAAGGACATGTACAGCAATGTTGTGACTAGAGTTCGAACAAGCGATGGAGACACGGATGACTTCCCGATTAGGATAGGACTACATCAAGGGTCAGCTTTGAGCCCTTATTTGTTTGCTTTAGTGATGGATGAGGTCACAAGGGACATACAAGGGGACATCCCTTAGTGTATGCTTTTCGCGGACGATGTAGTGCTAGTTGATGAAAGCCGGACATGAGTGAATCAGAAACTGGAGTTATGGCGGGAGACTTTGGAGTCCAAAGGTTTTAGACTTAGTAGAACTAAAACTGAGTATATGAGATGTGACTTCGGCACTACTACTCGGGAGGAGGAAGATGTTAGTTTGGAAGGTCAAGTAGTGCCTAGGAAGGATACCTTTCGATATTTAGGATCAATGCTACAGAGGGACGGGGATATTGATGAAGATGTTAGCCATAGAATCAAAGCAGGGTGGATGAAGTGGCGGCAAGCGTCTGGTGTCCTATGTGACAAAAGGGTACCACAGAAGCAAAAAGGCAAGTTTTATAGGACGGCGATTAGACCTGCTATGTTGTATGGTGCAGAATGTTGGCCTACGAAAAGACGACATATTCAACAGCTAAGTGTCGCGGAAATGCGTATGTTGCGTTGGATTTGCGGTCATACAAGAAGGGATCGAGTTCGGAACGATGATATACGTGAGAGATTAGAGGTAGCACCAATTGAAGAAAAGCTTGTCCAACACCGGTTGAGATGGTTTGGACATGTGCAACGGAGACCTCCAGATGCACCGGTGCGTAGTGGAATCCTAAGTCAGGATAGTAACGTGAAGAGAGGCAGAGGAAGACCGAAGTTGACTTGGGTAGAGGCAATAAAAGGAGACTTGAAAGGATGGAATATACCCAAAGACTTAGCCTTAGATAGGAGTGCTTGGAAGACAGCTATTCATGTGCCTGAACCTTGATTGCTTCTGTTGGGTTTCAACTCTAGCCTACCCCAACTTGTTTGGGACTTAAAAGGCTTTGTGGATATCACATATGTGGATTTATTATGAAAAGGCAATTCCAGTCCACACAGCTGTAGCCTTTTAAGTCCCAAACAAGTCTAGCCTTTTACATATGTGCCTTAGCAGCTGTCTGGAATTGTACTTACGGGCAATGCAGCTGTGTGGACTGGAAAAATTTCCAATTAAGCCAAGGCACTTGCAGCACCTAAGGTATCTTAACTTGTCAAGCAACTTGTGGATTGAAGAACTTCCTCAAGAAATATCTTTACTATATAATTTATTGACCATGGATGTTTCTCATTGTCGGTCTCTTTGCCGGCTTCCAAATAATATGAAATATATGAGAAGCCTCCGGCATCTCTACACCAATGGATGCACATCATTAGAATGCATGCCTCCTGACCTTGGACAAGTAACTTCTCTACAGACTTTAACATATTTTGTGGTGGGTTCCAGCTCCAGTTGCAGCACTGTTGGTGAACTCCAACACTTAAATCTCAGCGGTGAACTAGATTTAAATGGCCTTGAAAATGCAACTGAAGAGCATGTGAAAGCTGCCAGTCTTGGAATTAAAGAGAAACTTACACACTTATCTCTGAAATGGAATAGTGAGGATGATGAGGAATTAATATCAGATTGTCACAGCAAGGTGCTAGATGCTCTTAAACCTCCTGGTGGGATGGAGATGCTAAGGATAGTAAACTACAAAGGTAGCAATATACCGACATGGGTGAAAGATCTTGGTTTGTTTCAGCAGCAATTGACTGAGCTCCATTTAATTGGTTGTACAATGTGTGAAGACTTCCCTGAATTTTCTCATATGAGAGTTCTTCAAGTCCTTCACCTGAAAAAGCTGTATAAACTGCGGAGCCTGTGCAGAAACATAGCATTCATGGAATTTTCAGCATTAAAAGAACTCAAGTTGTGTGATTTGAAGAGCCTGGAGAGATGGGTAGCATCTGAAGGAAAGGGGGACGAAGTAACCTTTCCTGTCCTTGAGAAGATTTGTATTAAGGACTGTCCAAAATTGACAACTCTACCTGAAGCACCGACGATCAAGGTTGTCAAGATAAGAGAAGACAAGGCACAGCTGTCCTTTTCATTAATTTCATCCAGATACATGTCTTCGTTGTCTATGTTGGAATTGCATGTAAGAGACACAGAAGCAGCGCTGGAGCTTGATCAGAATCTGGAATTATCAATTGCAGAAATGAATGTTACTGGCTGCAGCTTTTTATTCGCCTCAAGTCCATCACGAGGAATGGCTGGGATTTGGAAATGGTTTGGACAACTTCAAGCGCTGGAGATTTGTAGTTGCAGTTGTGTCATCTACTGGCCAGAGGAAGAGTTCCTTAGCTTGGTATCCTTAACGAAATTAAAACTTGTTAGGTGCTCTAAGCTAACTGGCCGTGCACAGGTGAATGGTGTAGCAACACGAGCAAGGGATGAGCTCCTGCCACAGCTAAAGAAACTAGAGATAGGTGAATGTGAAAGCTTAACCGAGCTGTTCGTCCTTCCTCGATCCATTACACATATCTGTATTGCTGGGTGCCGTAGTTTTGAGTTCATATGGGGAAAAGATGATACAGAGCCGATGAGTGTACAGGTGGAGCATGGCAACGACCTCACAGCAGCACCAGAGCAATTGCAAGGAAGTACTAAATCTTTGCCTTGCCTAGAGAGTCTATGTATACACGGCTCTGTTAAGTTAGCAACACTTCCAAATATATCACCATCCCTCAAAGAGTTATCAGTTGATGACTGCCCAGAGCTTCGTTCCATATCAGGGCATTTGGATGAGCTCGTGGATGTGCATATTGGGACCTGCAACAAGCTGGAATCTCCAGAGTGGGGCAACGTGCCCGCATTAAAACATTTTGGACTCGTTAGTTGCAAACGTCTAACATCCTTACCTGGCAGTCTTGGGAGTTACTCTGCTCTTACCAGTGTTCTCGTCCAATACTGCCCTGCCATAAATATGAAGCCTCTTTATGAACATCTCCCACAAAGGCTTGATAGCCTTGAATATAAACTCTTGTCACATGCTCGATCAAGCCATCCTGAGGAAGGTACCATTTATTCCATTACTATCTTCTTTCTCTTGACAGCATTAAGATTTATATGGTACTACTTACTCATTAGAAACAAATAATCCATCCAAAATCCCTGTTCAATGATTATTTTGTTTCTGTACAAAAGTATGTCTATATCCAAGAATAAATACAAATAATTATCACACGCTCACTAAAGGAGTCCTCACAAGGCTATCCTTCCAATCTTTATCCTATGTTTTTCTTTCCTTTTGTTATCTCTTGCTTGAAATGATTATTTATAACTCAGTCCACAGATTTTCTCTATGGTTTGAGATGCAATTCTATTGTTATCATGGATAGGTAGGTAGGTTTGCTCTAAGTAGCAGATGGACTTGTAGTCCAATGCAGGGTTTGGAATTTTGGCCAAAATTTCATGATGTTGGGTCCTACTAGGGTAAATTCGCATCCCAGTAATTAGGTTTTAAATTTGGATGAGATTCGTTCAGATTTAGTTACCATTTCTCAAAGTTTCGAAAAATCAGCTAAAATTTCAGTAATTTCCGTGATATTCGAATCCCTATCCTGCACCTCGGGTGTTTGGTTGACAGCAGCGGCCGGCTGCCTAGGCCAGGCAGTGCCTAGGCGTTCAATTCCGGACGCCTAGGGCCTGGATCGCTTGCCTAGCCAGACATTGCCTAGGATGGCATTAAATAGCCCCTGGTCTCCAATGAACACCGCACGGAGCTCCTTTCCAAAATTAAAAAAAAGGCTGGCAACCTAACCTAATCTGCATCGCTCCTCAAAGCGGCTACTATGTGTTTGTTTTGTTTTAGTTCAGGAGCATATATGTGTATCATTATTTATATGTTGCCATCAAGGCAATTTATTTATTTTTAGACCAAACGGCCTTGGCCTAGCTTTTATAGAAAGCTTAAGACAGGTATGCTTGAGATACCAGCTTACATATCAGGTACAAGAAAAAACTCTTAGTTACAGCCTCACCAGCTCTCCACTAAATAGAAGACAAACCCCTAAAAGCAGAACTGCTAAGAAAACAAGCCTTTTACAAGCCGACTGAAGAACTAAAGACAGAAAGACGACAGAGAGAAAAGACTGCCAACAGACTTCCCGTCCATCTTTAGAAGTTTTTCACCATTTTGTTAGGCTGATCTTCAACTTCAGCACCATCTCTTCCAACATGGACTTCTTCTCCTTCCTTGCCATAATCTGCTACTGTTTGAGATGCAAACATTTATGGGTAGGCAAACATTTATTGCCATCTGAATGCAATTTATTTAATTTACATTTAGTGCCATTCTGACGATGTTCCCATCTCCAGGATCTAAACTTCGGGACCCAAAATCTTGGATATATGCCATCCCAGGGTGCAAGTATTGGGTGTATAGGCGACGCTTGAATTCCTGAATAGTGATCTGGCCCAATACCACGAAGGTTTGTGGGATTTCATTATTACATCTTGAAACCAACAAGTTTGATGGGTCTAGAAGGGTTATTTATTTAATTTGTCTCTTTCTTTCATTGTGAACATCTCCTACGTATTGTTGGGTATTTGTATTTCAGATGGACAAGTGCTGGTGAATGGAGTACGCATCCATTTCATTAGATATGTGTTAAATATGAGGCCATTCTTATTGTAACGAGACGACTTGTCATCTTGTTTGGTCGACGGAAGTGGTAGAGCCAAGGCTCCCCTGGGGTCCATGCCCAAGCTCCCCTGCTGCTGACACCTTAGCTACACATGTCGAATGATTGCTACGACGTCTAGGAGAGATGAAGAGGCTGAGGCCACACCATCACTGCATCACTGCACGGCTAAGAGACCGAAGCGACACTCTGACCTCACGGATCAGCGACCATTCTGCGGTGGGCAGACGTCACACTGCCATCCCAACTCCCCTTCAGCGATGTTCCTTGCCTCTTCCCCGTTCTTGAATCCAAATATAATAACATACGGATTTTTTTGTCCAGGACTGCCGTTGGCTGTACACATGAAGGTTTTTTTTTTTGAAATGTTGTACACGTGAAGGTAACCATCCATTCTCTCATCTTCTTCTTTCACTTCCTTCTATTGCTACAGATGGTTATTAGTACAATTCGATATCGATGGCCTGTTTGGTTGGCAATTTTTTTGGCGAAATGCTACTGTAGCATTTTCGTTGTTATTTGGTAATTAGTGTCCAATCATAGTCTAATTAGGCTTAAAAGATTCGTCTCGTGGATTTCGTCTAAACTATGTAATTAGTTTTATTTTTTATTTATATTTAATGCTTTATGCATGCGTCCAAAGATTCGATGTGACGGGGAATCTTTGAAATTTTTGGCAAAATGAAGTGAACTAAACTGGCTCCGAGTTTTGCATTTTTCATTGTGAACATAGGTCACTGTGAAGAGTTTGTTTCTCGTAAATAAGGCAATCCCATTGGAACCCACAATCCCCTGTTCAGTGTTTTGTTTTATTTCAGTGCAAAAGTATGTGTACGTCCTTGAATACATATACTTTCTAAACGAATTTTAATTTTCTTTTAACGATCCAATATACGTGCTGACCACAGGGTGTCCTTGCATTCCTTCACTTATTTTTTTTCCATTCTTTTTTCTCTTCGGGAGATGGTTGTTTATGATTCAGTCCCAAATTTTCAACTGATTTTCTCAGTGTTTGTAGATGCACTTGTATTGTTATGACGAAAAGGTAGATAGATTTGCTCTATGTATTAGGCAGCCTAACCTAACCTCGGTTGATCCTCAAACTACTTCTGTGTTTATTTTGTTTCAGCAATATTCCAGATCAAATTCACGAATTTTGGTGTTTCCAATCAATCATGACCGGTATAATGTTTTTCTGTTTCGAAACTTTATAGGATTTTATTTAAACAACCCAATATATGGGTCCCACAGAAATTATGGCGTAAAACTTAACGTCTCTACCGAATCAAATGTTACACCAATGTAAATATGGAATAGTGAGTGACCTGATGAACCATCACAGTAGGAGATTTTTGTGATGATTATTCATCGTAAAACTTATTTATTCAATTTAAGTAAACTGGAATTCCATACTAAAAATATCAGAATTTAACGTTTCTGCACCTGATTTATTGAAGTTAATTTAATTCATCAAGTTTCATATTCAAAAATGATTTATATTTTAATATTAAAATTAAGTAGAAATTGAACTTTACACCAGTAAAATACTGAGTGACGTGGTGAAACTTCACATTAGGACTTCTGTTTTGGTCATTCATTATAAAACTTACCTATTCAATTTAATCAAACTGGAATTTCATACCAAAATATCTGAATTCGTTGATTCCGCTAATTGCGTCTCGGACCGTTAAAAAACACTACCAAAATTAGAATCCATGTGTGCAAACATATATGGTAGCTCTGAATTTTGGCTGGTAATTAACCCTTGATGTGACATGATTATTTGTGTTGGCATCGACGCAAATTAACTTATGCCACACTGACGCTGTTCCCATCTCCAGGACCTAAACTTCCGGACCCAAAATCTTCGATATATGCTATCCTAGGGTGCAAGCGCTGAGCGTAGCGTATAGGCGGGACACATGAAGGTTTGTGGGATTTCATTGTTGCATCATGAAACAAGTTTTATGAGCTCTAGAATAGTTATTTATTTATTTTGTCTCTTTTTTCTTTGACTTTGAGTGGCTTCTTGCAGCACTTCTGAATGCTGATGGATATACATTGAGGGTGGTCATGGTGCTGCTGGGTGGGTTTTTGCAAGTCCTAAAAATTAGGAGTAAATATTAGGAATTATTGGAGAGGGTTTTTTCTCCATCTTTCTAAAAAAAACAAGGATTAGGAGGATGTTTAGGGAACTCTTGGAGATGCTCTTAGTTGAAGAAGAGTCAAATCTTTTACTTAATTTTACGTTGCCAAATGGAGTAGAAAACTAGCTGCAGATACTCCTTGCCATTAGATGAAGAGTAGAGATTTCTTTAATTCCACGCTTCCACAACTTTTTATTGGACTGACGATGGCCGACGAACAGGTTAGGAGGAGGCAGAGAGAATGAGGAGGTGAGCGGTGTGGACTGGCAGAGGGACCAAAACAATGGATTCATCTGTTGTCGAAAAAAAAAGTTGAATTCGTCGATTGGAGACACCGTCAGAGATAGGCGCGGGTGGGTCGAGAATTTGTAGTGGTCGCACACGATTCACTGTAGTGTAATGCTACCAACGTAGTTCATGCAACGGATTCACATGGGACCAAAGCAAATTAAAATCTGATTTATCACTATTTGAACAATAATTTTACATGTCGCAAAAGAGAGCTGCTGCTGCTACTACTACTACTATTTTCATTTATTTATTATCTTCTCATAAACATTATTATTTTAGAGTCCATGGACGAGGTCATTGCCGTCCGTGCTCTATCAACAGTGCCTCCACCCATATCGAGAGGAGTTTAGATTTCCATAATAATGATACGGTGATGACATGTCCGTCTGGGCACCGTATTCTCAAATAAAAAAATATCTCTCACTCCGTCTCACGTGCTCCCGCAGGCTCCGCTCTGCTTCATCTGCCACACCATCGCCGTAGGCTCTGCTCCGCTCCCTCCGCCATGTCACCCTCGTTCGCCTCCACGACACCAGGCTCCACCGCTGGAGTCGCGCCTCCCGCCCGCCCTCGCCCTCGCCCTTATCGCTGTCGCTGGCACCGCGGTCCTCATCATCACCTCCCCGTGCAGCTAGAGATTGCGAGGGCGTCGCGGCCGTGCCGTACTTCTCGCCGGCCTCGAGGCTCCTCACGCCCCAGTAGCGGAAGAAGCTCGCTGGGGGCCAAGTCTGTGGTGCTCTTCGCTCCGCCGCCTCCCAGCCGTGATCTGCCCATCGAGGCGGTTATCAAGTTCCTCAGCGCGCATGACATGCTGGTTGTCGTGCACTAGAGTTCCATGCCTGACATGTTGTAAGCGTATATTTCAAGTGTTTCAGATGTTTCAAAGGTACGTTGCAAGTGTTTCATGTGGATGTTGCAAAAGTAAATTGGGATGTTGCATATGTTGCAAGTGTTCAGAGGCATGTTGCAAGCGTTTGTTCAAAATGTTTCATATGTTTTCAGACGTATGTTTGCAGGCATTTTTGATCTAGATGTTGCATATATTTCACACATTGTCGGTGCAGAAAGTGACCAACACGTAAATATTTGTAGTTTTGCCGTATGTTGTGATCGGATGTGGCCTAGCACTCAATGACACAGGGTTTATACTAGTTCAGGCAACGTGCCCTACGTCCAGTTTGAGTTGGTGGGTGACTTTATTTCTGAGCACAGGTGCTCGAAGTTTGTAATGGGGTTACAAACGAGAAGGAGAAAGATGGGGGGTGCAAGAGGTCCAGTCGGACTCCGGTCCGAAGAGCCGAGAGTGACGGGAGCTCCTACATGTGCTTAGTATTTGAGTGAGTGCTCGAGGTTTGAACCTGGAGGTTCTATTGTTGTGTCTTGAATGGGATGTATAGTTGATCGATCATCCTCTATTGGGAGAGAGCGCATCTCCTTTTATAGATGAAGGGGACGACCTTACAAGAGAGAGAGAGAGCGTATGCTAGTAAGTCTTGTTGCCTACGTCGTCGGGTACAAGACGATTTGTAGGCACCTACAACACTGTTGATGTCAGACGCATGTGGGAGGTTTTACCGCATTCACCATGTATGGTAAATGGCAGCGCCCACAACACTGTTGATGCCCAAAGGCATGTGGGGGGTTTTTACCGTGTTTTGCCTGGTACGGGAATTGATGGCGCCCATAACACTGTAGGGAAAAATGTCGGTGCCCACAATACTGCATGGGTTCTGACATGCCTGGAAGGTTGCAGGGCACCCTTCTAACATGTCCTTTCGGTACTGTCCTGTAGGTGCACAGGATACGGTCCTCGGTATTGCGGTTTGACTTTGAGCGCCATGTCTTACTCGCTCCGCTCGTTGCCTGGGTCTTTACCGAGCGGGCGTCCCCGGTCGGTTGGTCCCAGTTAGCTCTGACTGCGCTAGTCGGAGAAGAGAAGTAAGCAGAGGTTCAGTGTATCCTCCGTTAGAGAAGCGGATCGGAGTTGGAAGCGAGCGCTGTTCCTCCTCGGCCAGGCCTTCCGGTCGGAGAGGTGGGCCGAAGTCAGAAGCGAGGCCTTCCGATCGGAGAGGCGGGCCAGAGTCAGAAGCAGGTGCCGTTCCTTTTTGGTCAGGCCTTCCGATCAGAGATTGGATCGCCCTTCTGGCCTGCCATTAAGTTTTTGGGCTGGCCCAGGAGTTGCGCGTCATTCACAATGTTGTCTGCTGGGCCGAGCCTTAGTTGGGAAGCCGGTCCATGAGGGACCCTGGGTTTATGAACCCGATAGGAGCCCCCGGGCGATTCAGGTAGAATCGTCTAGGGATTTTTTTGTCTTGACGGCGGGTGCGCGCGAGCACACCTGCAGGTGTAGCCCCTGAGCCCCTGTGTGATTTGGGTAGAATTATCGAGGGGGTTTTCCATGTTGCTAGCGAGGGAGTTTTTTGTTTTTACAGCGGGTGCGCGTGAGCGCACCCACGGGTGTAGCCCCCGAGCCCCCGGGTGATTCAGGTAGAATCGTCTGGGGGGTATTTCGTCTTGTCAGCGAGCGTGTGCATGTGCACCTTGGTCGAGACAGAGTCATCAACCAAGGCGTCGTGGGGATTGGGCGACCCAAGCGTCGGGCGCAGCCGAGGGATCGGGCAAGATGGACCCACGGACCCATCATGCGTAACCGAGGCAGTTTAGGGATCGGGTGAGATGAGCTCGTGGACCCAGGCATCGGGCGTAGCCGAGGGATCGGGCGAGACAGACTCGTGGACCCATCGTGCGTAGCCAAGGCAGTTTAGGGATTAGGCGAGACGAGCTCGCAGACCCAGGTGTCGGGCGCAGCTGAGAGATCGGGCGAGACGTACTTGTAGACCCGTCATGCACAACCAAGGTAGTTTTTAGGGATCGGGCGAGACGATCTCACAGACCCAGGCGTCGAGCGTAGCTGACGGATCGGGTGAGATGGACTTGCAGACCCATCGTGCGTAGTGGAGGCAGTTTAGGGATCAAGCGAGGTGAGCTCGTGAATCCTGGCGTCGGGCGCAGCCGAGGGATCGGGTGAGATGGACTCGCGGACCCGTCATGCGCAGCCAAGGCAGTTTTTAGGCCCATTGGGCTCGGTAGGGGTCGGTTTCTTGCGTTACCCCATCCGCGGTTTCCGTAACCGGGGGGCTGAGCTAACGTCGCTTGCCTCGATGGCTCGAGTGACGTGCTCGGTGAGCTCACTAACGGGCGCGTTCGAGTGAAATCCAGGTCCATCATTTGTGACGGGGTCGGCATAGCCCTCATGTGGCATTTCACTGCTCCTTAACCCGCAACCCAGCAGATGCCTGGGTCATTCAGTCGCCATTGTCGTCCTTCAGTCGGTAGGCGCCCGGTCGGATCATCTCGGTTACCGTATAGGGACCTTCCCATGGTGGAGAGAGTTTGTGTTTGTCCTTCGTTGATTGGGTCCTTTGAAGTATGAGATCACCGACTTCGAGGATCCTCCCCCTGATCTTCCTTTTGTGGTACCTGCGGAGAGTTTGCTGGTAGCGAGTGGAGCGGATGACGGTCGTCTCACGGGCCTCCTCGAGCAGGTCGACTGCGTCTTGCTGAGCGTTCATGGCTCGGTCACGGTCGAAAGCCTTCACCCTTGGGGCACCATGGTCGAGGTTGGAGGGCAGCACTGCTTCAGCTCTGTAGGCCAGGAAGAAGGGTGTGAACCCTATGGATTGGTTCAGGGTCATTCTTAGGCTCTAGAGGATCGTTGGGACCTCTATAACCCATCGCTCGGTGTACTTGTTGAGTCGGTTGAAGATTTGTGGCTTAAGTCCTTGGAGGACCATGCCATTGGCACGCTCAACCTGATCGTTTGTATGTGAATGTCCGATCGAGTCCCAGTCAATCCTGATGCCGTATCCATCACTGAAATCTAAGAACTTCTTCCCGGTGAAGTTAGTTCCGTGGTCAGTGATGATACAGTTGGGAACGCCGAACTGGTAGATGATGTCGAGGAAGAATTTGATCGCCTCTTCTGAGCGGATGTTGGTGATTTGCTTGGCCTCTATCCACTTGGTGAACTTGTTGACTGCCACGAGCAGGTGAGTGAAGCCGCCTGGGCCCTTTTTGAGGGGTCCTACCATGTCGAGGCCCCATACTGCAAATAGCCAGGTGATGGGGATGGTTTGGAGCTCTTGTGCTGACAAATGGGTTTGTCGAGAGTAGAACTAGCATTCTTCACACCCGCGGATGACCTCCTCTGGGTCTCATAGCACGGTGGGCCAGTAAAAACCTTGATGAAAGGTTTTTCTGACCAACGACCTCGGGGCCACGTGATGTCCGTAGATTCCGGCATGAACCTCGTGGAGGAGCTGTTTCCCTTAGTTGGTAGGGATGCACTTCATGAGTACCCCCGATGGACTTCATTTGTAGAGTTTGTCACCGAGCGCGACGAAGGTCTTGGCGCATCGAGTGATCCGTTGTGCTTTAGTCCTCTCGGGTAGGAGAACCTCCTTGAGGAGGTAGGTGAGTAGTGCCACTCGCCAGTCGGTTTGATCGAGTGCCATCACAGCGATGTCAGTGGGCGATGCCATCATAGAGGCACTGGGGTCGAAGCCCCCGAGTGCTAGGTTGGCGTTCGGGTTGGAGCCCCCGAGCGCCGGGTTGGCGTCGGGGTGTGTCTGGATCGGCCCTTCCAGGATGCGAGCGGATGGCTTGTGGAGGTCGTTGATGAAGACCCCGTCCGATGATGGAATCTGTCTAGCAGCCAGCTTCGCGAGAAAATCAGCGGTGACATTGTCCTTTTTGGGGACATGATGTAGCTCAATCCCCTAGAATTTGTCCTCGAGCTTGCGCACCTCCTGGCAGTATGCTGCCATGAGCGGGCTTTTGTAGGAGGACTCCTTCATGACTTGATCAACGACCAACTCCGAGTCACCGCGAACGTAGAGTCACGTAGCGCCGATCTTGATGGCGATGCATAGTCCATTGATGAGGGCCTCGTATTCCGCGGCGTTGTTTGAGGCCAAAAAATGGAGGCGAATGGCATAGCGGAGCCTACTCCCATCTGGGGAGATCAGAACCACTCCAGCCCCTGAGCCGGGCACCAGTACGGACCCATCGAAGTACATTGTCCAGTACTCATGGGTGACGTCTAGGGTCGGTAGCTGGACCTCCGTCCATTCAACAACAAAATCTATGAGAGCCTAAGACTTAATAGTGGTATGGGGATATACCTGATGTTGTGGCCCATGAGTTTGAGTGCCCACTTGGAGATCCATCCTGCAGCGTCACGGTTGTGGACGATGTCTCCGAGCGGGTATGAAGTGACGACCGCGACTTCGTGGTCGGTGAAGTAGTGCAGGAGCTTTCGGGTCACCATCAACACGGCGTATAGGAGTTTCTGCACCTGGGGGTACCGTACCTTGGGGTCGGTGAGTACCTCCCCGACGAAGTATATGGGTCGTTGGACCTTAAGGTTGTGTTCTGGCTCCTCCCTTTCGACGACTAGGGTGGCACTCACCACATGGTTGCTCGCTACGACGTAGAGGAGGAGGGGTTCTCTCCGTTCTAGAGCGACAAGAATTGGGGCCGATGTTAGCGACGCTTTGAGGCTCTCTAGAGCCTGCTGAGCCTCCTCAGTCCAGACAAAGGCGTTCGTCTTTGAGGAGCTTGTATAGTGGCATCCCCCGCTCACCGAGCCAGGAGATGAATCGGCTCAGGGTGGCTAGACAGCCGGTGAGCCTTTGTACGACCTTGACGTTGCGTATAGGGCCCATGTTGGAGATGGCCTTGATTTTTTTAGGGTTGGTCTCGATGTCGCGCTCGGACACGATGTATCCAAACAGCTTCCCCTTCGGAACCCTGAAAACACATTTTTTGGGATTTAGTTTGATGTTGAACCTTTGGAGGTTCACGAACATTGTGGCCAAGTTTGCGATTAGGTCGTAAGCTTGAGCCATTTTGACCACTATGTCATCAACATAGACGGCGATGGTTGGTTTTGGCCGGTCGACCTGATCAGGTTGGTCGAGCGGGTTGATTTGGTCGGCAAAGCATTGTTGCATGCACCGTTGATAGGTGGCACCAGCGTTCTTCAGACCAAAAGGCATGGTTACGTAGCAGTACGAACCATACGGGGTGATGAATGAGGTTGCGAGCTGATCAGATTCTTTCATCGCAATCTGGTGATAACCTGAGTAGGCATCCAGAAAGGAGAGGATCTCGCAACCTGAGGTGGAGTCGATTATCTGGTCTATGCGTGGTAAAGGAAAGTGATCCTTCGGACACACTTTGTTGAGTCCAATATAATCAACGCACGTTCTCCATTTCCCGGTCTTCTTTTTAACAAGAACATGATTGGCAAGCCTGTCAGAGTGGTATACCTCCCTAATGAATCCGGCTGCCAGGAGTTTGGTGATCTCTTCGCCTATGGCCCTACACCTCTCGTCGTTGAAGTGACGCAGGCGTTGCTTGGTGGGCTTCAAGCCCAGGATGAGGCGCAGTGCATGCTCGGCAACGTCCCGCGGTATGCCCGACATGTCAGATGGCTTCCATGTGAAGACATTGTGATTGGCGCGTAGGAAGTCGACGAGCTCGCATTCCTATTTGGCCGGGAGCTAGGTCCCGATCCGCACTGTCTTGGCTAGGTCAGTGGAGTCGATCCCCACTACCTTAGTTTCCTCGAGTGGGTGGAAGGCCATCGAGGAGGTCGGTTTGTTGTAGTCTGAGAGTGCTGGGGTCGATGACTCCCCAAGCCATGAGAGCTCGAACGAGTTGATGACCGCAATGGTGAGCTCGAAATGCTCACGGTCGCACATGAAGGCATGCGAGAAGGCGCTACCCACAGTGATGACGCCGTTCGGTCCCGGCATCTTTAGCTTGAGGTAGGTGTAGTTGGGGATAGCCATGAACTTGGTGTAGCATGGTCGCCCCAGGATGGCGTGGTAGGACCCTAGGAAGTCCACCACTTTGAAGGTGAGAACCTCCAAGCGGAAGTTGGCTCTGTTGCCAAAAGTGACGGGCAGGTCGATCTGCCCGAGCAGGTATGCCTGCGCTCCCAGGATCACACCGTGGAAGGGAGAGCCTGCTGGGTGGAGCTTCGACCAGGGGATGTGCATGGCGTCGAGGATGTTGAGGCCGCTGCCTCCGTCCATCAGCACCTTGGTGAGGTGCTTCTTGCGGACGATGGGGTCAACGACGAGCGGGTAGCACCCTGGTCTAGCGACATGGGAGGGGTGGTCCCTCTGATCGAAGGTGATCGGAGATTCCAACCAGCTAAGGAAGGAGGGGACGACCATCTCGGTGGCGCATGCCTCTCTGTAGCATACCTTGTGCTGGCTCTTGGAGTAGGTAGCGTCAGATCCCCCGAAGATCATGATGCATTCCTCGTGGTCGGGGAAGCTGTCCCTGTCCTTGTCCGCCGTGCCTCCTTTCTTGGCTGCCGTTTCCTTCTTTTGGCCCACCAGCCTGTCGCAGGAAATGTTTGAGGAGCTCATAGTCCTTGTAGAGGTGTTCAATGGGGTAGGCGTGGTTGGTGCATGGGCTATCCATGAGCTTGTTGAAGTGGTCAGGCAGGCCCTGCTGGGGCTGCTTGCCCACGCGATCAGCTACGATGACCAACACGGTGTTGGTCGGTCAACATCGATCCTTTTTGTTCTTCTTGCCCCTCTATGTGGAGGGGCCCTCATCTTGGTCCTCGCGCTTGGCCTTGCCTTTGTCCCAGCCTCCGTTGAAGACCACACCGATCACCTCCTCGCTGGAGGCATGGTTCGTGGCAACGTCGAGCAGGTCGTGGGTGGTACGGGGCTTTAGGCAGCCAAGCTTGTGGATCAGGGACTCATAGGTTGTCCTAGAGAGGAATGCGCTGATGACGTCCGTATCGACAACATCAGAGAGGGAGTTGCATCATTGGGAGAATGTACGGATGTAATCCCGTAGGGACTCACTGGGCTCCTGCTGGCAGCTCTTGAGGTCCTAGGAGTAACTAGGGCGGACATATGTCCCCTAGAAATTTCTAACAAAGATCCTCTTGAGGTCCGCCTAGTCGTGGATGCTGTGGGAACGACGCTCTTTGGCTTGGCAGGCGAGCCAAAAATCTTCGAGCCATATACCGGGGTTTGTCTCCCCGGTGTACTTGGCGATGTTGGGGGACAATTAGAAGCGCTGTGGGAATGATGCTCTCTAGATGCGTCAGCCAAAGGCCTATGGTCTTGGGCCATCCGTGCCAGGACTCCGGTCATTTGGCCGGCGACCATGCCTGGGGCACGTTTCACCACTCCCCTCGATGGTCTGGCTGGGGCCCATGTCGCCTACCCTCACCACCGCCCGATAGACGTCATCATTATGCCGGGCCTGATGCTGGTTGTTGATGACGCTGCGAGCGTTTTGGATTGGACCGAGCCGTTCGCGTATCGGCAGTCAGTGTGGAGCAGTCGCCGGGCTGGACAGCGGCGTAACTACGGCCTCCTGTGTCGCGCTTGGCGGCTGTAGCGGTGAGTGGATGGAGTGATCCGTCTGGTGCGTCCCCACTCCCTCGGTGGGGAGAGAGGCCATGAGTCGGAGTCACGATGCGGAGCTCTCCGCCTATTGAATGGTGGCGGCTTCCACTAGCGCCCAGAGGTTTGGGTGGACCGCCCGCTCCTGGGGGTTGATGGGCTCGGGAACACCATGTAGAAGCATTGCAGCAGCGGCGATGTTCTGGCTAGCCCGAGCAAACTATGGGGGATCATTCCCCTCATCCATAATGTCGCGCTAGACCTAGCGGGCGTGATCCCGGGCGCCGCTCGTCGGGTTACGCGCATGGGGCGCAACGTGCTGCACCGAGCACGCCGACGCAGGTAGCGGCTGGTTCTGCCGCCATCGTCGTAGCTCCTCGTCATGCTCTTGTGCGAGCACGAGGGCCCCCGCATGAGGGTCCGAAGGGGTGTGAGTCTACAAGGACTCTGCCACCACCGACGGCTATCCCAGAGTGTCCGCCATAGCACACTCCCGGGATAGACGGTGGCTAGGTGCCACGTCGCCGATGCTGGAGCCGTCGCTCTCAACCGCATCATCCAGGAGTTCGCGAAAAGTGGTGGGAGCATAGCTCGCCACTCCCACGAATTCAGATGTGAGAGGGGGCGACGCCAGCATCCTTCGGAGCCCCCAAGTGTATGCATCCGCAGGGGATGCGAGGCCGTAGGGGAACCAGTCGCATGGCAGTTGCGGTGCAGACAACGGGGTCCCCCCGGATAATTGGCGAAAGATAGCAAACAGCGAGTAAATAATAGCATGTACATTACTCACAACGGGGTTGATATGGCAGAGGCTGATCCTGATCTTTTGATGAGAGGATGGGGTAACTTCGATTTGGGGAAGGATTCGACGTTGGCTGTCCGACTACAACATCCAGCAGGGTTGCTGCGCCTTAGCAACAGGTACACCAACTCTGATTTGTTATTGTTCTTGCCGTGCCAAGAACAACCCTGAACTTGCAAGCAATCAAGAACAAGCACGAACAAGATAAACAAGAAACAACTCACAGATCTGAATCAGGACATGAATTTGGGGTTCTAAATCAAGTAAATCGGGTGGTCTAGCCGACACACGCGTTTACAAGGAAGTAGCTGAAGCTAAACTTGCATCTAAACAAAACCCACCCTCAAATGGCGGCTGCTACATGTCTTTTATAGTGGGAAACAGCTAGGAGGCATGGGAGGGTGGAAACCCTAAATTAGAATGGCCCCTAGTGGGCTTTACTTGATAAGTGGTTTTCAGCCCATGACTAGAGGTCCGAACGTCTTTTCGTTGATTATGCTCGTCTCCGGTGGAGTCTGGCCATGATGTTGGATCCATGTGAAAATAGACATCAAGATCTTTCCAATGAGTACTCATGGGCCTTCAACAACATCCGGAGTCGAGAGTTATGATCAAATCAATCTGGCGCTACTACGATGTCCAAACGTGCACTTCGAATGTTTAGTATGGTCTTGTTGTTTACATTAGCATCCGCTTGATGGTTATCTTGATGACCTTGCACCCAGGTAGTTCTTTCCATCTTCCTAAGCATAAGGAAATCATCACAAGGATTAGTAGTACCCCATCCGGAGAAGAAATTGTTTGGACAGCGAGGAACAACTTTACCTGATAATTAAGTTCTCGTGCTTTAGCTCAAGTCATTGGCCCTTGCTGTGCAATAGGTATGGTTGTATCCAAGGAAGAGATGTCCTCATCATCCTCCCCTTCTTGCATTTGAGTCATCCTCGACTCACATCCATTCTCTTCTCCCAAGTACGGCTTCAAATCTGCAATGTTAAATGTGGGGCTAACCCCAAAATCTGCAGGTAACTCAAGTTTGTATGCATTATCATTAATCCGTTCTAACACTTTGAAAGGTCCATCTGCTCTAGGAAGCAACTTAGACTTCCTCAAATTAGGGAACCTATCTTTTCTCAAATGTAACCAAACTAGATCACCAGGTTCAAAAGTGATATGTTTCTTTCCTTTACTACCAGCAAGTTTATATTTTGCATTCATGCACTCTATATTCTCCTTAGTGGTCTCATGTAGTTTTAAAATCAGTTCAACACGTTTATTTGCATCAACATTGACCCTCTCCGAGGTTGGAAGGGGTAAAAGATCAATAGAAGCACGAGGCAAAAACCCATAAACAATCTCAAAAGGGCATTTCTTAGTAGTAGAATGCTGTGAACGATTATAAGCAAACTCAACATGAGGTAAGCACTCTTCCAACAATTTTATGTTCTTCTTCAAAACAGCCCTAAGCATTGTTGATAAAGTTCTATTTACAACCCCAGTTTGCCCATCCGTTTGGGGGTGACAAGTGGTGGAAAATAAAAGCTTAGTCCCCAACTTAGCCCACAAAGTCCTCCAAAAATGGCTAAGAAACTTTGCATCTCAGAAACAATGGTGTTTGGTACACCATGCAAGTGGATGATCTCACGAAAGAACAAGTCAGCCATATGTGTAGCATCATCACTCTTATGGCATGGTATGAAATGAGCCATCTTAGAAAATCTATCCACCACAACAAAGACACTATCTCTCCCCTTCTTTGTTCTAGGCAGCCCTAAAACAAAGTCCATAGAAATATCCTCCCAAGGCGCACAAGGAACAGGTAGAGGCATATACAAACCATGAGGACTAAGGCATGACTTAGCTTTTTGGCATGTTGTGCAGCGAGCAATGAACCTTTCCACGTCTCTCCTCATCTTGGGCCAAAAGAAATGATCAGCAAGGATGTCCTCCGTTTTCTTCACACCAAAATGTCCCATCAGCCATCCTCCATGCGCTTCCTGCAACAATAACAAACGCACAGAGCTAGCTGGAATGCATAGCTTGTTAGCTCTAAAGACAAACCCATTAGTGAGGACAAATCTGTTCCATGTTTTCCCCTCTTGGCAATTCAGCAATACATCTTTGAAATCATTGTCATGTGCATATTGTTCCTTAATAGTTTCCAAACCAAAGATTTTAAAGTCAAGTTGTGAAAGCATGGTGTAACATCTAGACAAAGCATCAACAATTATATTTTCCTTCCCCTTTTTGTGTTTGATGACATAAGGAAAGGACTCAATGAATTCAACCCACTTAGCATGTCTACGGTTTAGTTTTGCTTGACTACGGATGTGTTTCAAAGATTCATGATCAGAATGTATGACAAACTCTTTGGGCCATAAATAATGCTGCCATGTTTCCAAAGTCCAAACTAGAGCAAGCAATTCCTTATCATAAGTAGAATAGTTCAAACTAGGGCCACTCAACTTTTCACTGAAATACGCCACAGGTTTTCCCTCTTGTAACAGCACACCACCCAACCCAATTCCACTAGCATCACATTCAAGCTCAAAGGTTTTATTGAAATCAGGAAGTTGGAGCAAAGGTGCGCGTGTTAACTTATCTTTTAGCATGTCGAATGCATTCCTGTGTGCTGTAGCCCAAGTGAATGCCACACCCTTCTTGGCGAGCTCTTGTAGCGGGGCTGCAATGGTGCCAAAGACCCTCACAAAGCGGCGATAGAACCCAGCAAGTCCTAGAAAACTTCTTATTTGTGTGATCGTAGTGGGAACTGGCCAACTATGAATTGCCTCGACCTTGGCTTGATAAACTTCAATACCATGCGGGGTCACAACATAGCCAAGGAAAGAGACTCGATTTGTGCAAAACGTGCACTTCTCAAGGTTACCAAATAATTGAGCATTACATAAAGCATAAAAAACAGCACATAAATGATCAAGATGTTCCTCCAAAGTTTTGCTATATATCAGAATGTCATCAAAGTATACCACCACAAATCTACCAATGAAAGCACGTAAAACTTCATTCATTAATCTCATGAAAGTGCTGGGTGCATTAGTGAGGCCAAAAGGCATGACTAACCACTCATATAGACCGAACATGGTTTTACATGTTGTTTCCATTCATCTCCTAACTTCATGCGAATCTGGTGGTAACCACTACGCAAAATCAATTTTAGAGAACACAATTGAGCCGCTCAATTCATCAAGCATATCATCTAGTCTAGGAATCAGATGACGATATCTAATTGTGATATTATTAATCGCTCTACAATCCACACACATGTGCTAGGATCCATCTTTCTTAGGAACTAAAAGTACAGGAACAGTGCATGGGCTAAGAGACTCATGCACATAACCTTTGTCAAGCAATTCTTGCACTTGGCGTTGTATCTCTTTAGTTTCCTCCGGGTTGGTCCTATAAGGAGCACGATTTGGCAAGGAGGCCCTAGGAATGAGGTCAATCTGGTGCTCAATTCCTCAAATTGGTGGCAGTCCCGGTGGTACCTCCTTTGGGAAAACATCGGCGTACTCCTGCAAAAGGTTAGTGATAGCAGGAGGCAAAGAAATAGGAATATCCTCAAGTGAAAACAAAGTTTCTTTGCAAACCAAAGCATAGCATATAGTAGTGCAAGTATCAATCTCTTCCAGATCAGATTTGGTAGCAAGAAAACAGGAACCCTTCAACTTAATCTCATTTTTCTTATCATGAACAGATTTAGTGTTTCTCTTTTTATGTTGCTCAAGTTCCTTAGCCACAATCTGATTTTCACTCTTAACATGCTCCTTAGTGTTCAACTTTCTAGCTCTAGCAATTTCATTCATAATATCCTGAGGAGACATAGGATGTAACACAAGCTTCTTTCCATTATGCACAAAAGAATATTGATTGGTTCTACCATGATGCATAGAGTCTGTATCAAACTGCCATGGTCTACCTAACAACATAGAACATGCTTGCATAGGTACAACATCGCAGTCAATGGAATCATGATAAGAGCCGATTGCAAAATTGACTCGTACCAACCGTGTTACCTTTACATTGCCGCTGTTGTTGAACCACTGAATGTTGTAAGGTTGGGGGTGCGGTCAGGTATCCAAAGCCAGCTTCTCCACCATCTCTAAGCTTGCCAAGTAGTTGTAGCTCCCTCCATCAATGATCACATGACATGAACGCTCCTGTACCACACACTTTGTTTGGAACAAGGTGTGGCGCTGATTCTGTTCAGCCTTCTCCATTTGTGCACTCAACACTCATTGCACAATGAGGCACTCATAACAATCTGCATGTTCAGCTCCAATGTGTTCTTCAACTGGATTCTCATCTCCACCTACATGGTCAGCGGCAAGCAAAGCATATGTTTCGTCATCCAAATCACTAGCAGAGGAATATTCACCATCATGTCGCACAATCAGAACACGCTTGCTTGGGCAGTCCCGTCTCACATGTCCATAACCCTTGCATTGCAAGCACTGAATATCTCTTGTTCTTCCCGTAGAAGCAATGGAAGAAGAACTCTTGGCTATTGGAGCTGCTGTTCCATTTGTTGGTTTAGCCAGGCACGCTGATGAATTTGATGGAGAAGGGCGTTGTTTGTTGTTTGAAGGAGATGGAGCAACTACTCGTGTCGACGGTGCAGTAGCAGGTTTTGGTGTCCAAGAGTTGGCACGACCTGCAGAAAAGTTAGTCCTCGTGCTAGCTCGACGTCCCTGCACTTCCCGCTCAGCCTTACAAGCAAGATGAAATAAATGATCGATTGAATTATATTCCTTGTAAGCTAAAATGTCCTAAATTTCTCGGTTCAAACCACCTACAAATCTAGCCATTGCTGCATCCTCGGTTTCTACCAAACCACAACGAAGCATACCAGTTTGCAATTCCTGATAATATTCCTCTATAGATTTATTCCCTTGCCTAAATTGCTGCAACCTATGTAACAAATCACGTGCATGATATGAAGGAACAGATCTTGCTCTCATGACCCTTTTCAAAGCATCCCAGGTCTGAGGAGTATTGTTTGGATTAGTGCAGCAATACTCACTCCACCAAATAGAAGCAAAATCAGTAAACTCACTAGTTGCAGCCCTAACCCATTTATTTCCAGGGAAATCATGACAAGCAAACTTCTATTCAGCAGCTAGTTCCCATGTAAGGTATGCATTAGGATCATATTTCCCATCAAAAGATGGCATGGTGAACTTAATTTTACCCAAAGAATCATCATTGTCACGTACCTCTCGGTGTGGCGGCCTAGCACCCATTCCACGGTGATTACGGTGCAGTTGACTACGGGGTTGAGCATCCACCTCATCATCATGCTCGGTGTCTCCTACATAGACATCATCATTCTCGGCTAAAACACTGCCCACACTACCATCATTGCGGTGGTGTTGATGTGCACGGTTACGTCCTCCGTCTTGCATTCTCTCAAGTCTGGCCAAAATAGCAGCAAGAGAAGTGTTCACTTCTCCAATGGAAACCTCCATCGCAGCAAGCCTTTGGTTGGTGCCAATTTGAGTTGCCTCTAATTGCCCAAGGCGCTCATTGGTAACACGAACATCCTCTTCGAGGCCTTCAGCGCGTAACCTCATACGGCGCTCGAAGTCATGTATGATGCCCCTTGTGCGTGGTGAGTGTGCATGTTGCCCCTGCTCATCCTCACCATTTTCTGACATGGTTAGTGAACAGCAGCAATAACACAAGAAGGTGCTCGAATAACAAAAGAAAACTAAGTAATGGCTGATTCCATTCCTCTCAAACTTGCTTAACCAAGTTCTTACTTGTTCTTACCACACTTGCAGGAGGTGTTGTCAGCGGGCAAGAACAACAACAATTGTGGCAGCGAATGTAAACCTGTGATGTTGTAGATAAATTTGTGGAGCTATAGGTGGCTGGAAACAAATTCAAGGGACAACTAGAACCACATTAGCCAAAACAAATTGAATAATCGTTCAATGATGATATTGTGCCGGTCCTAGGTTGAACCGTTCTAAAGACGCGAGCCTAGACACAAACATAGCCACCGGACACCAACAACACAACACAAGCGAAGTGGAAAATAATAACTGCTGAAACCCTTTCTTCTATCTTTCTTGCTTCATTTCTTTTTCTGATTCTTTTACCCCTTTTTCTATTTTTTCACCTGCAATACAACTCTTAAGTTTTGCAACCAGAAATTGAGAGCAAACAATTCACAACATATAATTTATTTTTTTGACTAGGGGTACAGAAATTGAACTTGCACAAGAGAACAAGCACACACACTCTTTTTCTTTGAATCGAGGAACTCAGATATGCTAATCAAATCACAACAGGGTTCTGCCGCCACCGTTGTCGTAGCTCCTCGCCGTGCTCTTGTGCGAGAGTGAGGGCCCCCGCACGAGGGTCCGGAGGGGTGTGAGTCTGCAAGGACTCTGCCACCACCGGTGGCTGTCCCGGAGCGTCCGCCATAGCGCACTCCCGGGACGGACAGTGGCTAGGTGCCATTCGCCGATGCTGGAGCTGTCGCTCTCAACCTCATCATCCAGGAGTTCGCGGAAAGTGGTGGGAGCATAGCTCGCCATTCCCACGAATTTGGTTGTGAGAGGGGGCGGCGCCAGCGTCCTTCAGAGCCCCCGAGCGTACGCGTCCGCAGGGGACGCGAGGCTATAGGGGAACTGGTCGCATGGCAGTTGCAGTGCGGACAACGGGGTCCCTCCGAGGCGGAAGATAGCAAACAGCGAGTAAATAACAGCATGTACATTACTCACAGCGGGGTTGATATGGCAGAGGCTGATCCTGATCTTTCGATGAGAGGATGGGGTAACTTCGATTTGGGGAAGGATTCGACATTGGTTGTCCGACTACAACATCCAGCAGGGTTGCTGCGCCTTAGCAACAGGTACACCGACTCTGATTTGTTGTTGTTCTTGCCGTGCTAAGAACAACCCTAAACCTACAAGCAATCAAGAACAAGCAAGAACAAGATAAACAAGAAACAACTCACGGATCTGAATCAGGACACAAATTTGGGGTTCTAAATCAAGTAAATCGGGTGGTCTAGCTGACACACGCGTTTACAAGGAAGTAGCTGAAGCTAAACTTGCATCTAAACAAAACCCATCCTCAAATGGTAGCTGCTACATGTCTTTTATAGTGGTAAACAGCCAGGAAGCATGGGAGGGTGGAAACCCTAAATTAGAATGGCCCCTAGTGGGCTTTACTTGATAAGTGGTTCTCAGCCCATGACTAGAGGTCCGAACATCTTTTCATTGATTATGCTCGTCTCCGGTGGAGTTTGGCCATGATGTTGGATCCATGTGAAAATAGACATCAAGATCTTTCCAATGAGTACTCATGGGCCTTCAACAACATCCGGAGTCGAGAGTTATGATCAAATCAATCTGGCGCTGCTGCGATGTCCAAACGTGCACTTCGAATGTTTAGTATGGTCTTCTTGTTGTTTACACCAGCATCTGCTTGATGGTTATCTTGATGACCTTGCACCCAGCTAGTTCCTTCCATCTTCCTAAGCATAAGGAAATCATCACAAGGATTTAGTAGTACCCCATCCGGAGAAGAAATTGTTTGGACAATGAGGAACGACTTTACCTGATAATTAAGTTCTCGTGCTTTAGCTCGAGTCATTGGCCCTTGCTGTGCAATAGGTATGGTTGTATCCAAGGAAGAGATGTCCTCATCAGGGGTTTGAGTAGAGTGTTTGCTCGGAATGAAGCGTAGGCGCCTCGTCGTTGAAGTCGTCGGGTGTCCCGGAGCCGATGGAGGGTGCCCCTCCGATGGGCGCCGAAACAAGTGCCTCCTCGCGGAGGTGTAGTATGCCGAGCCAGTCGGCGATGAAGTCTAGGCTTTTGAAGAAGGCCTGGGATGGCTCGAAGACGGCTGGAACCCACATCCCAACAGGTGGGAGTGCGGGAAACTCCAGCGAGCCAAAGCGAGTCATGTCGCTTGAGCCTGCCATGGCAAAGATGGCGGAAAAGTGGGCCATCCGATGACCAAAAGCGTGAACATACAGCATCTTCCCCACGGATGGCGCCAACTATCGGTGTAGAAAGTGACCAACACGTAAATATTTGTAGTTTTGCTGTATGTTATGATCGGATGTGGCCTAGCACTCAATGACATAGGGTTTATACTGGTTTAGGCAATGTGCCCTACGTCCAGTTTGAGTTGGTCGGTGACTTTATTCCTAAGCCTAGGTGCTCAAAGTTTGCAGTGGGGTTACAAACGAGAAGGAGAAAGATGGGGGTGAAAGAGGTCCGGTCGGACTTTGGTCCAAAGAGCTGAGAGTGATGGGAGCTCCTACGTGCGCTAAGTATTTGAGTGAGTGCTCAAGGTTTGAACCTGGAGGTTCTATTGTTGTGTCTTGAATTAGATGTAGAGTTGATCGATCGTCCTCTATTGAGAGAGAGCGCATCCCCTTTTATAGATGAAGGGGACGGCCTTACAAGCAAGAGAGAGAGAGAGTGCGTATGCCGGTAAGTCTTGTTGCCCACGCCATCGGTACAAGATGATTTGTAGGCGCCTACAGCACTGTTGATGTCAGACACATGTGGGAGGTTTTACTGGATTCACCATGTATGGTAAATGGCGGCGCCCGCAACACTGTTGATGCCCAGAGGCATGTGGGGGATTTTTATCGTGTTTTGCCTGGTACAGGAATTGATGGCGCCCATAACACTGTAGGGCAAAATGTCGGTGCCCACAATACTGCTTGGGTTCTGACATGCCTAGAAGGTTGCAGGGCACCCTTCTGACACGTCCTTTTGGTACTGTCCCACAGGTGCATAGGATACGGTCCTCGGTATTGCGAATTGACTTTGAGTGCCCAGTCTTACTCGCTCCGCTCGTTGCCTGGGTCTTTACCGAGCGGTCGTCCCCGGTCAGTTGGTCCTAGTCGGCTCCGACTACACCAGTCGGAGAAGATAAGTAAGCAGAGGTTCGGTGTATCCTCGATCAGAGAAGCGGGTCGGAGTCGGAAGCGAGCGCTGTTCCTCATCGACCAGGCCTTCCGGTCGGAGAGGTGGGCCAGAGTCAGAAGCGAGGCCTTCCAGTCGGAGAGGTGGGTCTGAGTCGGAAGCGGGCGCCGTTCCTTTTTGGTCAGGCCTTCCGGTCGGAGATTGGATCGCCCTTTTGGCCTGTCGTTAGGTTTTTGGGCTGGCCCAGGAGTTGCGTGTTGTTCGCAACGTTGTCTGCTGGGCTGAGCCTTAGTTGGGAAGCCGGTCCATAAGGGACCCCGAGTTTATGAACCCGACACACATGTTGCAAGAGTAAGTTCCAATAGTTTTTAGTTGTTTCAGTCTTATGTTGCAGTAAGTGTTTTCATGTTGCAAGTTACAAATGTTTTATCTACATGTTGTATATGTTTCACACACATGTTTCAAATATTTCATCTATTTCAGACGTATGTTTCAGAGGTGTATTCAGAGAGTCATGGGCTTTGAGGGATCGGGCGCGGCGAGCCGGGTGCCGGCGGTCGTGGTGCATGGCGCGTCTGGGTCCGCGCGGAGAGAGAGAAGCAGGGTCGCTGGGAAGGAGTCGTGTGGGCACAGCGACAGGGCAGGGTGCGCGTGCGGGGGCCGACAGAGGTGGGCTACGCGGATGCACGCGTTCGACGGGATGTCCGAGCACTAGCCACGTCCTTTATATTTTGAAGGTTGAGAGTTTATAAAGTAGAAACGTTCCGGCACAAGGAATGACAACTTTTTAAAATTAACCGTGTTTGTTCGGTCCATCCGTCCAAGCTACTTACCGAGAAAAATGAAAAAAAATTGGTTTGTTTTTTAGCTGAGCTACATTGAGAATTAACCCACAGTCAAATTGTTTTTTTCTCTTTGTCCTATATACATATGCATTTTCTCTTGAAAAAAAGGAATAGCCATTTTTATCCTAATGTTATCATGTGAGGTTCAATTTTATTCAAGAATTTTTAATGGCCGTTTAGTTCTAAAATTTTATTTTAAGGCTTAGTTTTATCATAGAACTATTAAAGTGACCATTTTGGTTCTCAACATGGTACTTTGGACTCGATTTCATTCATGAACTATCAAGTGCATTTCATTCCGGTCCCGAAATGTTCAAAGTTGATCGATAAAATTAAGCTAAAATGCAAAGTTTAAGGATTGAAATGATCAATTTAATGGTTCTAGGATGAAACCAAACTTAAAAAATAAAGTTTGAGGGCTGACATAAAGTTTGAGAGCTGAAATGACCATTTTAAAAGTTTAAAGACGAAATTAAGATTCGGCCATATAACTGAGGGACCAAAATAGCTATTTAAAAAATAGTACATTTTACTGTTGGTCCTCAAATTTGTATTTCTTAAGGTCCCGGTACTTTAAAATTGCACATTTAGCTCTCTGAACTTATCTCGGGTTTTCATATCGGTTCGGGCACATGCAAATTGCACCTTTGGCTCCTTAAACTTGTTCCGAGTTCTCATCTAGGTCCCATTATTTATAAATTGCATACTAAAAGTTCTTAAAGTTATATTATTGTATCATTATGGTGCATCCATCCAAACACCCCCGTCCTCACCATGCATGCATCGTTGGTGTGGTGTGCACACACGTTGCCACGCTAGGCTATGTCATGTCTGCCTATGCCGCCATGTTGCACGCTGCACTCAACCTACTGCGTTGTAGCAATAACCCTGTTGTTGCAGAGGGAGGTGATAAAGGCTAGGAGAGTGTATGGGGAACTGGATGCGAGGAGATGATGAGAATGAGCATGAGCTCCCGCGCGACCGGGAAGAGGAAGGAGTGCGGCGGTGGTGTTGATTGCAACCGCCGTGAAGGCTCGGCTGGGATCTGTAGTAAGGCAAGCGCAGAAAGGGCTGCCAAGCGATGTAGCAGGTCCTAAAAATCTAGGCCTGCACATCCCTCCTGAGCCCGCCGCGCTTCTCGGCCCTGGTGCGCTACACCATTTGGGTGAATGAACACGGTGCCACGCGAGATGGGGATGGACTGTAATCATATAACAATACAAGTTTAGAGAGTTGAGTGTGTATTTTGAAAGTGCTAGGATCCAAATGAAAACTTAGGATAAGTTTAAGGAACTAAACGTGCAATTTAAAAGTACCGGGACATGAACAAGAACTTCGAATAAATTTACACTAGTAAAAGTGCAATTTGAAAATATCGAGAAGAACTCGACCAAGTCCGAGGACACTCAGTAAAAAATTCCCATTTAAAAATGCAGATAGTGCTCTCGGTATGAGCACTGCCTGTCGCCGGTGCCTCGTGAGGAAGTATGTACGCGCACATGGAAGACCACGACGCCATTCCACCCGGGCGGCGAGGTCGTCGGCTTCCCACTTGTCAATTGGCAGCATCCACCATCCACGAATCTCTGGAGCCGCGTCTTCACGACCAATCTGCTGTCTTGACTCTCGACCAGACAGTGTCCCAAATCACAACTTGCAACATCCGAGCGACTCTGATGGTAGATACATTACCGGAATTCTCAAATTTGCGAGTGTTTTTATGTTTGCCGAGTGTATTCCCTCGGGCACTCGGCGAATAAGTTCTTTGCCGAGTGCTGCGCTAAAAACACTCGGCAAAAAAACACTCGACAAAGAGGCGGTTTGCCGAGTGTCAAAAAAACACTTGGCAAAGAGGATGTTTGCCGAGTTTTTTCTTTTTTGCACTTGGCCAAGAAATAAAATCTTTTTTTCTAGGAAAGAAGAAGAAAAAAAATGAAAAAAACTTTGCCGAGTGGCCAGATCTACGACATTCGGCAAAGGACAAAATCCTACTTAATTAACTGGCCCCAGCGCCCCTCCCAAGCACCCCGCCCTTCTTCCCCCTTCTTCTTCTCCGGCGGGCACCCCTCCCCCTTCTTCTTCCCCCGCTGGCACCCCTCCCATCCCCCTTCTTATTTCCCCATGGGTGCCCCTCCCCTCCCCTTCTTCACCTGGCCAGATCCGGCCCTCCCTCTCCCGGATTTGGCGGCGGGCCCTTCCCTCCCCTTCTTCTCCCAGTCGGATCTGGCCCTCCCTCTCCCGGATCCGGCCGGTGGCGGCCAGATCTGGCGACGGGCCCTCCCCTCCCCTTCTTCTCCTGGTCGGATCCGGCCCTCCCTCTCCTGGATCCGGCCAGTGGCGGCCGGATCTGGCAGCGAGTGGCGTGGTGGTGGTGGTGGTGGCGGCGACTTTGGTGGTGGTGGTGGTGGTGGCGGCGGCTTTGGTTGTGGTGGTGCACTACCGGAGACGGCTTCTTTGGCGAGTGTCCCAGGCACTCGGCAAAGGCCGATATACACTCGGCAAAGCCTTTGCCTAGTGTTTCACTCGGCAAAGGGCGCTCGGTAAACAGTTGATCGGCAAAGACCTCTTTGCCGAGTGCACTTTATCGGGCACTCGGCAAAGCCTTTGCCGAGTGCTAATCTGACACTCGGCAAAGAAAAGTCGCCGTGACGGCGAGCGCCACTGTGACGACGGCTTTGCCGAGTGTCAAGGTCAAGCACTCGGCAAAGGTCGCCTCTTTGCCGAGCGCCGTTGACTCAGACACTCAGCAAAGGTGGCCACTGCGCCGAGTGCCACCAGCAAGACACTCGGCAAACAGGCGACCTTTGCCGAGTGCCTGGCCCGTGGCACTCGGCAAATCTATGATGTTTGCCGAGTGCAATGGCCTTTGCACTCGGCAAAGCATGTTCCCAGGCATGTTCTCAGGTCGTCACTTTGCCGAGTGTCATGACCATTGCACTCGGCAAAGTGACTAAAACAACCTTTTTATTTGTTTTTTACATCCCATCCAAACAAACAGAAGATATATATAACAAACATCACCAACATCACATATATATCATCAACAACACATATATATCACCAACACTATATATATATCACAAACGTCACATATATATCACAAACGTCACATGTCTCACAATATATCACAAATAAGTTCACAAGTAATCCAAGTGCTCCATCATCTACAACCACAATTGCAAATAGCGAAGGTGGCGGAACTACACCCGTAGCGGCGCCAAGACTTTGCATGTACTGAAGAATCTCCGCCATCCTCCGCTGCTCGGCTAACGCACTATCCTTAGATCCTTACATCTTTTGGGTCAAGAAGGTTAATACGAGACTGATCTGAAGGAGCAGACTTGGACATCTGTCACCAAAACAGAAGTCAGCACAGTACATGTATAGAGCACAGTAATCAGGTAAGTAGAAAAATATGAACCAGCTCAGAACATAATTCAAAAATTAAATGCATATCTAGCAGTATTGTTAATCACCTTGGAGAGACCATCAGTTAGGGACATAACACGAGCCCCTGCTGGAGGAATAAGAGCTTCAGGAACCTAAACAATCAAACCAGAAGGTACTCTAATCTAAGTATAGCATAGATAACTTAGAAGGATGTGAAATTGTGTATATGCATGACATTTTGCACACCTTAAATAGCAAACCCCCTCTCCTGCCAAGCAAAAAATATAAATGAGTTGTCATGAAAAGACAAACTACTACTGGAACTGCAAAAGGCGGGACAAAAAAATTTATCTCACCCTCCCAATTTCTTCCACTTTCTTCCACCATAAAGATTATTTACACGCTCAGCTATTTCACGAGTTAATTCCAAATGTTGTGTTTGATCTTCACCAACAGGTACCAGATCGGACTGCGATCATTCAAGTAAGCCATTGTTCATATTGAGGTGAGAAAAACAAGGGAATAAATACAGCTGAATTGAAATGTTGCATTCATGCTACCTAAATGAGCTGTTAATAATTCACCTGGTACAAAAGGATGTCAGAAGCCATTAGAACAGATTAAGTCAAAAGTGCAACCCCAACATTTTCATCACCCTGATAAAAAAAAGCATCAGTAGTACTATTATAGTCAACCTTAAAAAATCTGGAATATTTTTAACACCATAATGTAAGGCATTGAGGGATTTTGCAAGAATGGAATCTGACTCCACCTTATCACTACATATGGAATTAATGCTTCAGTAAAATAGTAGGGCTAGAACTAACAGCTTTAAAGTTTAAAGCAGCACTGAAGCTGTATAAAGTGACAAGGCATCACAGTTGTGATCTGATGATAAAATTAGACATGACATGATGTGAACTAAGCACTCATGTTGATCAAACAGAAATCCACAATGAAGAGTGATTATTAGGCCAAAAGTATTAAAATACAAGGAAGATATTGCAAGATCATTTATCTGCACCTTTGACTCAACATAGTTTGAATATACAATATGGAAAACACTTAGCTAACATCATAAGGTTGAAAGAATATCATGTATTACACAAATATCATGCAGCATATGTGAAATACATATTTAAGAAAGCAAGTTAATAGGAAGGCTGTAATTTGTCTAAGGACACCAGAACAGGGTAGAGAAATTCATTAATAACAATTATGTGAATACCAATTTATCAAGCTGTTAAACTAATACAATTATTATGCTTCTGTTGTAAGATGGACATATCCACGATGAAAAAGAATGTATCGTATAAATCCTGCAATGAAGTGACATATAAGAAGATATAACGATGCAAACCACCCTGAACAAGGGATGAATTAACACTGATAAGTTCACTACTTTGTAGTTACCTCTTGAATATAGTTCAATATAGATGAAACAATATCATAACTGAAAAGGCCTTGGTACTGAACAAACTGTTTCTTGATTAATACTTCTGATTGTTTTCATTCCTTTCAAGTTCTTTTTAGTTCTCTACCACTTAAGCAAATCTCCTTTCTCTCGTAAAATCTCTCTCTCTCTCTCTCTCTCTCTCTCTCTCTCTCTCTTAGCCAAACTAAAATACAGGTCCACGAGGGATTCCCAAAGGCGACGTGCTAAATATAGTTGGCCAACCGGGCCGCCCGGCCCGGCACGGGCACGGGCCCGGTCAGGCACGGCCCGGCAAGGCACGGCACTAAGCGGCACGGTGGCCCGCCGTGCCGTGCCTGACGTGCCACCGTGCTGAGACAGCAGCCCAGGCACGGCCCTATCAGGGCTGAAGCGTGCCGTGCCGTGCCTCCAGGCACGGTGGCACGTCAGTGCCGTGCCAGCCCAGGCACTATGAACATTTTCTGTCACAAGCAATTTGACAGCATCATATTTAACTTCACAAGCACATTTTCAAATCAACAACTCCAGAAATTGAAGTGGAGAAGCAAAATCAGATCAAACACACAGAGAGTTAAGAAAATAGTAATAGATAGGGAGCTTGTGCAATGGCTGCCTCATTAAAAACCCACCTAGGTAAAACTCACCCTTGTGAGAAACCCTAGGCAGGAAAAGAGTACAGCCAAGCTCCAGATAAGTTCATTGTTCTTAATCTTACATCATTGTCCAAGTTTCAAATTACAATCCCATTACAGAAATAATAACTAAGAGAGAAACTAATTGTCCAAGGTCTTCAAAAGCTTCTTCAATAATCATTGTCCAGTTGTCCTTGTCCTTGTCCTTGTCCTCCAAATTGTGCTGCAGAGAGAACAGAGTTAGCATTAGGATAATGATGTAGATTTACTGATGTCCTCCACATTGAGTTAGGTTATGGTTTAGTGATGTACCTTGGCATCAATAAGCACTAATCGAGATAGAGTTCTTCAAATGCTTCTTCAAGCTCCTTGTCCTCCACATTGTGTTGCAGCCTTGCCTCCGCCAACTCCCAGTCTTTGATGCAGGTGAGCATCTCCACCGTCTCCGGCTTCAGCCTCCTCCGCCGCTCCTCGATGATCCTGCCAGTCATGCTAAAAGTGGATTCTGAAGATATGGTAGACACAGGAACAGTTAAAACATCCTTAGCCATGATGGACAGCACTGGATATGTCAGTTTGTGCTCATGCCACCATCTCAAGATGTCAAATGAATCATCCAACTGGCTAACAGTGTCACAGTCCAAGTAGTTAACAAGTTCAGATGCATTAGAACCTGTAGAAGTAGCAGCATGCAGCAAAGCAGTAGCAGATGTATCTCTAGACAGATTAAGAGTAGAATGCAGCATAGAAGTAGAAGATGTACCCCCACCAGAAGAATTAGAATCATCATCATATATTTCATCCCAAGCAGACCTTTTCTTACCAGACAGGTTTTGAGGGACAGTCCTCCTCAACCTAACAGCTCCAAACTTCTCCTCATACTTATTGTAAACATCTGTCAGTCTAGCTCTAGTGCCAACCTGGTAAGCACTGTAATCTGTACTGGTAAGGTTCATCAACTTTCTCAGCACTTTTGAGAAACCTTTCATTTTAGCTCTAGGGTCCAAGATGAATGCAAAAGAATAGAGCAAAGGTATGTCCCTCCAATACTTATTATATTTGTCTACCATAGGTTGAATCACATCTCTAAGGTGAATGTCATTAGCATAATTATTCAGGTGTATAGCAATTTTAACAAGATAATGAAGCATAAGTGGAGATGTAGGATAATAAACACCAGACAATGCAACTGTAGCATCATAGAACAGTTCAAGAAACTTGAATACTTTTTCAGCAACAGTCCAATGCTCCTCAGTTAGAAGCAACTCACCATCTTCAACTCTAGGATAGTTGGCATGAATGAAAGTAGTGAAAGGATCTTTATGAGGAAACAAAGTCTTAAGCATGAGATATGTAGAGTTCCACCTCACATCCATGTCCAACTGAAACTTTCTTGGCCTAAAACCAGCTGCAATGCAGTAGTTTTTGTATGCTGCAATTCTCTGGTTAGATGAGTTCAAAAATGATATTGCAGTTCTAAAAACTTCAATCAAAGGTTTAAGAAAGTCAAGTGCCTCCTTAACAATCAGGTTGATTATATGACATGCACAACGCTGATGCAAGAACATAGTAGTAACAGCAGATTCAGGATGTCTTGGATCCTCTGCAGGAACCTCAAGACCAAGATATTTAGACAAAATAGGTCTAAGCATACGCATGGCAGAAACATTAGATGAAGCATTGTCCAAAGTAACAGCAAACACTTTTTCAAGCACACCATATTCACTAAGTACAGATGCAACTCTATCAGCAATGTTCTGTCCATTATGGGAACAATCAATAAGCACAAGACCAAGCACCCTCTTCTCTAGTTGCCAATCAGGATTTATGTAATGAGCAACAACACTAAGATAATCCTCTTTGGCATTGCCAGACCATATATCGGAGGTAAGGCAAACACAGTTAACAGAATCAGAAGCAAGTCGTTCAACAAGCTTAACCTTTCTTTCATCAAACATTTTGGTCAAGTCTCTAGTGGTGGTTTGTCTAGAGACAGCAACAAACTTAGGATTATGAGCATTTTTTATGTACTCCTCAAAAGCATTAGATTCACCAAAGCTGATAGGAACATCTACCCTAGCAAGCAATCGACACAATTCAGTACGAGCACGCATAGGACAGTACTCCCAATTACGCATAGAACCATCAGGATTAAAAGAGATTTGAGACTGAGTATAGTTCCTAGTTTTCTCTAGCCTCTTAGCACATTTAGCACGGTGACGACGAAGATGTCCAGTGCCACCACTAGATCTACCGGAGTACTCCTTGTGGCAATGGATGCAGACAGCGCCAGACCTGATTTTCTTACCTTTGGGACCGATTTTGAAGAGCTTCTTGAAGTCGTTCCAGACATCAGAGGTAGATGGGCGTGATACCTTGTCATCGTCGTCGTTCTCACCGTCTTCTTCTCCACCACCCCCTTCTGGAGCATCAAGGTCGATGGGGTCCCCCTCTGCGCCAGCTCGAGCTCCACGGCCGAAGAGCTCTTCTAGGTCGTCTTCGCCCATGTCGTCGTCTTCGTCATCACCAGGGAGGCTCCGCAGCCTCTCATCTTCGTCTTCATCTTCCATGGCCGTGGCACTAGCCTCCACCGTGTCTTCAGAGACAGCGGGGGGCCGGGCCACGGCCGGCATTCTCACTGGCGCTGGCCTCAAACGGCTACCAAAACACAAAAGAGAAGAAGAAGAAGTTAGATCGGGAACGGAGAAGAAGTGAGACCAGATCTAGGGTTAGGGTTTCTTACCTCCCAGTCGCCGGCGACGTAGAAGGAGCTCCGACTCCTCCGAGCAGCAGCGGATCAGCGGATCTGTAGAACAAAACACACAAGTTAGAAGAAGTTAGATCGGGAACGGAGAAGAAGAAGTGAGACCAGATCTAGGGTTAGGGTTTCTTACCTCCCAGTCGCCGGCGACGTAGAAGGAGCTCCGACTCCTCCGAGCAGCAGCGGATCAGCGGATCTGTAGAACAAAACACACAAGTTAGAGAAGAACTGAAGACGAAGAAGCAAGATGAACGGGGAGCTGCGGGATGGCGAGAAGAAGTAGAGGTGGGTATCCTACCTGGATCTTCGTAGCTCCGGCTCAGGAGCCGCCGGAGGGCGAGACGTAGAGGAGGGGACGACGGCGAGCCGCCGTCGCCCTCGCCCCTGGGAGTCGCCGTTCGCCACGGCTGACGGCGCGCAAGCGAGGAGACCGGCGCGGGGGAGTGGGAAATGAAGTAGGGTTTCGGGTGGGAGAGGGGAGTGAGGCCGGCGCGGCTTATATACACCGCGTTCCAACGGTCGGATCCAACGGTTAGAATCATTTAGGGTTCCTGATCCAACGGCTGGCGTTCATCAGGCCGTGCCGATGCCGGGCCAGGCCGCTTTTCCGTGCCGTGCCCGTGCTGGCCCATGGGCCGAACTCAAGGCCCAGGCACGGGCACGGGTGCGGGCCGGGCCGTGCTTGGGCCGTGCTTTATCGGGCCGTGCCCGTGTCAGCCCAGCGGGCCTGGCCCATCTGGAAAACTTTAGTGCTAAAAGCCAAACTGCCACACAAACCCGAAAATACGCAACAAAGCATTACGTCGAACACCACCCTGATAGGGAGGCGCTGGACTTACTTCCTTGCCGAGGAGCAGACGCTTCCTCGGTGGGGCCGGGAACGGCTTCAACCGCGCTGCAATTGAGACGACGGAGTGGGTGGATGCCAGAAGCGACCACTCCTCCTCGGGCACCAACGCCATTCCTTAAGCTACGACACCAAACGGCGGGAAAAAAAACAGAAGTTGCAGCGTCAACGGCGAGTAATAAAAAGGGTTAGGGTTTGAGCAGAGCGTACCAGGTGTACGCGAAGTGCGGCGGGTGGTGGAGGACGTGAGAGAGGAGCGCGCCGGGGACGTGGCAACGGCGGCCGGGGTGCCTCCTCCTCCTTTCTCCTTCTTTTCTTCCTCCTTCTTCCTCCTTCTTCCTCTCTTTCTCCTCCTCCGGCGGCGCGGGCGTATCGGTTCTTGTCTTGTCGCGATGGATCGTTTAATTTGAAGCTGATGGCAATGAAATGGATCAAGCAATCCGAGGGGGGTAATTACCGGCAAATTCCTCTAACTCGACTTGACTTGTTCTCAGTCAATGTGACACGTATGCTGCTTATAATTTCATAATCCTCTTAGATGAACTGAGGATTCGAGATCGTTGACATTGACACAAAATAAATTACCTTGTCTGTCGAAAAGTAAATTGCAAACGCGAAACAACACTTTCTTTTCAAGACTAGTAGACATAAACATGCAATACACACGCCTCTATAAAAAATATATCATTGCAATGAGCAATAATTATAAAAATTTTAAGAAATAACAATACACATACAACACATACCTTTCAAAAAAAAAAATACACATACAACACACATGTCTTGAAAAAAAAACATATATAATAGGGGCCATGACAACAGGCCCCTTCGACGAATTATTCTGATGGGATCAAGATCAACGGAGTCGAAGTACCACGAGCGCGGCCTGAACAACAAGGGATAATAGGGACGCCGCCTGGCCTCCACGTACATGTCCTTCCAGCTCGATCCGACACTGAGAGTCTCCTGCTCCTCGTCGGAGCTCTCGGCGTCGTCGTGGAAGAACCACAAGCACCACAGACGCCACCGGCCCCGGCGCTGGCGCGCAGGCAGGGCCTTGTACAAGGTCTTCCACAGCTTGTGGTCACGCTCCGCCACGAGCAGCCTCAGCTGGGAGCTAACGCACTCCACCCTCGCGAGGTCCTTGCCGTCGGTGAGCTTCTCCAAGACGGCTGCCTTGAGGTCGGCGGGCAGGGACTCGAAGCCGCTCAGCGGCAGACCGTTCCTGCGGCACAGCTCGTGGAGGAGGCCCCAGCACACGCCGTCGGCGAGCGACTTGCAGATCCGCGACGCCCAGGGCTCCACGCCACAGAGGCTGCGGGAGAGGAGCGGCCTGACGGTGCCGAGATCCAGCCGCTCCAGGTACGCGTTCTCCGGCGTGTCGTCGCCGTCGGTGGTGACGAGGAACACGAGGAGCGCGACGTCGCTCCCCTGCACACACAGCATCAGCACGGCAGCGTCCGCGCCGTCGCGGTGCGCAAGGTCCGGCGCGGTGTACTGTCCGGAGAGGCACAGCGAGCTTCCCTTCTTGCGTGATTGCTTCTTCAGGAGGTGTCCCGACCGTGGCAGGGCGCCGTAGGGCTGGAAGCCGGCGAAGAGGAAGGCGGCGTGCAAGACCGTGCCCAGCCGCCCGGCGATGTCCTCGGCGTCCCACTGCTCAGCGTCTACGATTTTCTTGAGGAGGCTCGCCATAGTACTAGTATCGGTTCTTGTCTTGTCGCGATGGATCGTTTAATTTGAAGCTGATGGCAATGAAATGGATCAAGCAATCCGAGGGGGGTAATTACCGGCAAATTCCTCTAACTCGACTTGACTTGTTCTCAGTCAATGTGACACGTATGCTGCTTATAATTTCATAATCCTCTTAGATGAACTGAGGATTCGAGATCGTTGACATTGACACAAAATAAATTACCTTGTCTGTCGAAAAGTAAATTGCAAACGCGAAACAACACTTTCTTTTCAAGACTAGTAGACATAAACATGCAATACACACGCCTCTATAAAAAATATATCATTGCAATGCGCAATAATTATAAAAATTTTAAGAAATAACAATACACATACAACACATACCTTTAAAAAAAACGCATACAACACATATGTCTTGAAAAAAAACATATATAATCAGCGAATAACAATTAACTTCCTTGCAATTAACTCACATGCCCACCATTAACTAATATGCCTGAAAATTATCATATACTCCCCCGATTCCAAATTATAAGTCAGTTTGACTTTTTTATTCATCCATTTTGCTATGTATCTAAATATATTATTATATCTAGATACATAGCAAAATAGATGTATAAAAAAAGTCAAAGTGACTTATAATTTGGAATAGAGGGAGTAGATTATAATGATGGGCATTTCAATTTGAGGTCATTGATGTTAATTTTCTAATAATATAGGTTGCCACAGGGTAAAACTAACCATGCTATGAATTACTTGGACCACTTAGGCCTCGTTTAGATGTATGTGTATCTACTTCAATCCATATGTATTGGAGTGGATTGGAATAGAACTTAATTTAATTTCACTCAAATCAACTTCAACACATGTGGATTTAGATGAATACATACACATCCAAACAAAGCCTTAATAGTGAGGATTGTGGTGGTGAATTAGTTTCACCACCCAATACACCATCTCTGATTCGATACATAACACTAAATGAACTCAAAAGCACACCAAGTTAAACCTTAATAAAGATCACTAAATTAGTACGAGCATCAATCTAATTTAAAATAATACTAACCAGAATGTGAAAGCCTGTT
The DNA here is from genome assembly GCF_019320115.1 of Miscanthus floridulus. NCBI lineage: Eukaryota > Viridiplantae > Streptophyta > Magnoliopsida > Poales > Poaceae > Miscanthus > Miscanthus floridulus. The sequence goes on along the minus strand of NC_089580.1, from coordinate 110,140,535 downwards.
CGGTTGGCTGCTTCGTATGTTTGCTGGTTCATGAAGAAGTACTGCTGGCTGGTTTGTGTGAGAGAAAAATACTGTTCCGGCTGGAAATTTACGATCGTTTACGACAAGCCACAGCCAAATGAACAGGCTTTGACCACCACTTTTTTTCTTGTTGATGGCATCGCTATACATATAAGATAAATAGGAGGAACAACCGCACAACTAATAACTACATTATTTTAGATCATGTTGCATAATCAAACCAGGTCAAGAGTACCTATTACAATAAGAGTTAGAAATACAGAGTTTAGATTATAATAATTCGTTGTCATGCTTTTTTTTAATTGAGTTCACTGCCATGCTTCATTCCCATAGCAATAAATCGTCAAAAATATTTTCAAATTACCGGACGTACCAATGTACCATAGTGTCATGTCTATATGAATCAGCTCTACTACAGGAATCAGCTCTACTGAGTCGGCTCTATTGCCAATCAGGACTTTGAAATAATTTATTTTATTTGTTTGTCTTACATCATTTTTATGTTAGTTCTTTAATTTATTTGTTTCTTAATAAATATTTTTATAGAGACATCAGACATCAGTCAATCCCATGTTTGCGACGACTTAGGCCCTTTGGATCCATTAGCTGACAGTAGTTATCTAGCTAACAGCATATAGCTAATATTAGCTGGCTAATAATTGACTAGTTATCTATTAATTGGCTAATAATTGCTCTTATCTGCGTTTGGACACTAATTTGGAATATTAAATATAGACTAATTATAAAACTAATTTCACAGATGGAGACTAATTTGCGAGACGAATCTATTAAACCTAATTAGTTCATGATTTGACAATGTAGTGCTACAATAAACATATGTTAATGATAAATTAATTATGCTTAGTAGATTCGTCTCCTAAATTAGTCTCCACTCTATGTAAATAGTTTTATAATTAGCTCATGTTTAGTCTTCCTAATTAGCATCCAAACATTCGATGTGACAGAGACTAAACTTTAGTCCTAGCATTTGAACATCCAATCAAGCACAAGCACGAGGTTCGCCTGCGGATCGTTGTCTGCAATGCTCTTCGTTCTGTGCTTGGCCGGCTGTTTTGCGCAGAAGAGGGAGTCATCCGGTCATCAAATATATGCCGACGATGTCATCGTGTTCATTCACCTAGACGCGGCAGAGGCAGCAGCGGTCAAGGCGATCCTCGTGATCTTCGGTGACGCCTCTCTAGACTGAGAACAAACCTTGGCAAGTGCTCCATCACACCAATCTTCGCCGACGATGACATGTTACCGGACTTACAACATATTATTGCTGCCAGTTAGCGGAGTTCTCCATCACGTAGTTGGGACTTACAACATATTCATGATAATGTAGCGATGAGGTGTCATAGCTTTGCGGTACTGTAGCATTAGCGTAGTATTCCTAGTTTAGTCCCATGCCAGAAATGAACCAACACTAGACCAGCTTAAAAGCTTGGACCTGAGAGGCTGTTAACTTTGGATTAATCCTTTTACGCGAAGTGAGGACGAAAGCGCAAGAGAGTTAATTAAGCAGCTGTGGTTCATTTAACGTGTACAGTGGGCCTTAGCCGTCTTTCCGGGTCGGGGCGTTACATGAGTCTGCTCTTCGACTACAGGTTCAACTGGATCAGGGATCTGGGGAACGATTAGATGTAGCAACTGCCGCCACCACCTTCTTCGCTGCATGCTTTTGAAAAAGAGATGTAATATCCGTGTTTCTTTTCATTACTGCACAAATATTAAAAATCACGATGCTAAATAATTAAATAATTTATTAATTGTGATGTTATCAAATAGCACAAGAGATTAGACCAGGGGAACTGGGAAAGTGTGGTGTACTCACCGCGTCTCAGGCGTTAGGCTATCAGGGTGTCCGGCGGCGCCGTGACCGTCCCCTCGCTCCGGCCGTCCGTCGCCTCCGATCGAGATTAGATTAGGGAAAAGCAGTTTAGGCCCACTCGCTCCGTCCATCGTGTGGTCAGTGTGGCCGTGTGGGCCTGCGTGTGCCTGTGTTGCGTTTCGTGGCGTGATCTATTCGTGGGTGACCAGCGCCTTCTTTGCTGCCTGGGCCACCTCAAGTGGGACATTCGTGGTGGCGTGATCCATTTTAGGTAAGTTTTTTTTTTCTTTTTCTTATAAATACAAATGCTTATATGTATATATAATAGCATATTCATCGATGCCGCAGGGTATGGCAGTGCATACCTGGCATACCGTTTGCCTCCGCCACTGTGAGGCTGCCGCTACAAGGAAGATACCCAAGAGCTGAGTACAAGCCACAGTAGAAGCCGTTGCAAGGAAACTGCCGGCTTGTCACGGGCCGCTCATGGCAAGGAGCGGACGACTAGTATGGATAAAATCCGTCCTCGCGGCAGTGCCCATTTACTACATGCTCGCGGATGGGCTGCCGCCATGGGCGCGCCACGAGATCGACGCCATCTGCCGTCGGTTCCTCTGGGCTGGGAAGGATGAGTCGATTCGAGGAAAATGCATGGTTGCCTAGCCAACCATTTGTCGACCCAAGGAACTGGGAGGGCTCGGCATACCAGACCTTAAGCTCACAACCATCACGCTACAACCTAAGTGGTTATGGCTCTAGCACACTCACGTGGAGCGAGCATGGTCGCAGCTGCCCATCAAGGCCTTCCATAGAAGTACAGGCGTTCTTGAAGGCTTCTACCTTCACCATACTCGGCAACGGCAGGAGGACTTGCTTCTGGACAGGGAGGTATGGCTGCAAGGGCGTTCCATCCAGGACCTAGCACCAACCCTGTCCAGCATCGTGGATCGTCGTTTCTTCCATTCGGCCACGGTAGCTGCAGCTCTGCTAAACCGAAGCTGGCTCAGGCACATCACTGGCGGGCTCATCGCACCCGCGATACAAGCGTATCTGGCTATTTGGGACCGCGTGCGAGACATTCACCTCAGCGACGCAGAAGACACCTTGATATGGAGATGGTCCGCGGACATGAAGTACTCTTCATGATCCGCGTACAGAGCGCTACACCTGGGCTCGCACCCACGCCTCGGTTGCAAGAGAATCTAGGAAACTTGGGCACCGCACCGTGTCAAAGTGATTCCTCTGGCTTGCGGTGCGACGAAGGCGTTGGACAGCAAACAGGCGATTGCGCCATGGGCTCGATGCTCCAAAACACTGCTGCCTGTGCGACCAAGAGCCGGAAACCATTGATCATATCATAGCCTCGTGCTCCTGCTCCAGTAAAATTTGGTGGCACATCCTAACGACACTCGGTGCAGATGTTTCCCAGGTGGGCAGGGACAGCCTGCTAACATGGTGGAATGCATGGCGTGCACGATAGACTGGAGACAAAAGGAAAGGAGCGGACTCTCTCTTCGCCCTAGTGGCTTGGGAACTGTAGAAGGAGAGAAACATGAGATGCTTTCGTCAAGCCTCGTCCATGGTGCTGCAGATCCTCGCGCACATCAAGCACATCGCAGATCAATGGATCGACGCCGGCACGGCGAACTTACCCTGTCTCTTGCATAGGTAATGGGCTTGTAACTAAGTTTGTTAGGAGGAGATAAGCTGTGTGTAAGATCATTTGCCCCTCATTGATGTAAAAATTCTATTTTTCGATTTTAATTATACAATGATGTATAAAGCTTTTACCTATTCCAGAAAAAGATTCGTTTTACCGAAGGCCGAAATATCAATTTCTCGTGGACTTTGAGCGGATAAAAGGCCAGCACCTGGACACCTGTCTCAAACTATCTCTAACAACATCACCAAAATACAAGATCCATTTCATATTTCGATAACGCTACAGGTAAATGGTTCAATATCTATTTTTGGTCTTCTCCAACAATAGGACCCAAAAGAGAACCATTTCTGCAAAGAACCCTTTCTGCAAATGAGTCTGCAGGAGAGATGATACTCATATTTAGGTTATGCCTGTAGTATCCGGTTTTAAAAGCAAAACCAGATACGCACCATATGTGAGCCTATGTAGTCAAATCTCACATATAGCTACAAATAAAGGTAATATCGAAAGGCAATGCTCAATATATAACATACTTAGTATAAAAGATATAACCTTAGACAACAGATAGCAAAAAACAACTCCGATTATCCGGTGAAAACTCCAATTTCACAGGGACAACTGACTGGTTGATCACAAGCCTAATTCCTCCAAACTCTAGCAATCTGGTATCAATTCGGAATTTTTATCCAAATAATTAAAAAAATAAAGCAAGAGTAAGTACATGTCGTACTCAATAAATAAAGTTTGAGAGCTGAAATGACCATTTTAATAGTTTAAAGACGAAATTAAGATTTGGCCGTATAACCGAGGCACCAAAATAGCTATTTAAAAAGAGTACATTTTACCATTGGTCCTCAAATTTGTATTTCTTAAGGTCGCGGTACTTTAAAATTGCATATTTAGGTCTCTGAACTTGTCTCGAGTTTTCATATCGGTTCGGGCACACACAAATTGCACCTTCGGCTCCTTAAACTTGTTCCGAGTTCTCATCTAGGTTCCGATATTTATAAATTGCATACTAAAAGTTCTTAAAGTTATATTATTGTATCATTATGGTCCATCCATCCAAACACCCCGTCCTCACCATGCATGCATCATTGGTGTGGTGTGCACGCACATTGCCACGCTAGGCTATGTCGTGTCTGCCTGTGCCGCCATGTTGAACGCTGCACTCAACCTACTGCGTTGTAGCGACAACCCTGTTGTTGCAGAGGGAGGTGATAAAGGCTAGGAGAGTGCATGGGGAATTGAATGCGAGGAGATGATGAGAATGAGCATGAGCTCCCGCGCGACCGTGAAGAGGAAGGAGTGCGGCGGTGGTGTTGAATGGAACCGCCGTGAAGGCTCGGCTGGGATCTATAGTAAGGCAAGCACAGAAAGGGCTGTCAAGCGATGTAGCAGGTCCTAAAAATCTAGGCCTACACATCCCTCTTGAGCCCGCCGCGCTTCTCGGCCCTGGTGCGCTACACCATTTGGGTGGATGAACACGGTGCCACACGATGCGGCCGCACAAGTAGCCTCAAGCAAAGCTATGTAGGAGATGGGGATCAACGACGGAGCTTCCCTAGGGGCGGGGTGGGGCAGCCGCCCTAGCTACCGATGCCGTAGCATCAGACCCCCGGACCCCCTCTTCTGCGTTCTTCTCCATCTCCGACGTCCGGCGACTGGCTGTCGAGGACGTGAGGCAGAGCGGTGACATACGACGCGAGGAGAGCGGCGATGAACGACGCGTTCCGGCTGCTTGCTTCCTTACTGGGCCTTGTTTTGGTAGTATAGGTAAGTTGTTTAGCCCACTAAGGGCCCAAATTTACTCCCCAATTCCCCAATCCCATTCTCTAGTTGGTATTCCGCATCCACATCGAGCGAGCGCGGCCGCTGCACGCTACGCCCGCACGCCGCACTTCCTCTCCGCCCGCCACGCGCCACCGGGTGCCTAGCTGCCTAGGCCAGCTCTAGGTGCGCTCGCTGCCCGCTGAGGCTCCGAGCAGGAGCTGGCTGCGCCCGGCGATGGAGGGAGGAGGAGAGGAGGGGCAGGAGCTGGCGCCTGGGACTGGGGCCGGCCATGGCCGCAGACAGGTTAGCGGAGCAAGGGCAGTAGCTCCACCTCCACCAATATCTGGATTCGGCCGAGGTCGAGGTTCAAGCAGAGGCCGATGTTCAAGCATTGGCAAGAACAACAAGAAAAATGGTATTGTTTTATGATTTCTCAGTTCACGAATCATTACTTCATTAGCATCTTAAATTATTAGCAAGTAATAGAGTATGCTAATTTGACAAGTAATTTTTGTGCAAACTTGAAGAATTATTTTACAACTTTGAGTGTTGGTTAAAGTTCAACTGACGGCCACCCAAGCACTAATGAAAGTGCCAACGCCACTACTTCAACGGCGGGAGAAGTTGTTCAAGAAAATGAAGCTATGCAGTCTGTAGCAACAGATTTAGCATACATTGATATTGGTGTTGATGATGCACAACCACCAGAACCACAACAATGACCATAGGAAGAAGAACAACAAGAAGATGAAGGTATCAGCCTTATCACAGAATTTGACCCGCATGTTCATATTGTAGCTGATCCAAATCTAGCTCTTAGAATGCCAATTAAAAGATTTCATCCTAATGTTCAATCAGATGTTAGAAGGGCTTATTTATTGAGAGGTCCGACACAACCCATTAGACATAATTTTCCTCGTAAGCGTGTTGGTAATGGTTGGAGACAATTTCTCCCAAAATGGTTTAAGGAACATGATTGGCTAGAGTATAGTGTGTCCAAGGATGCATCATTTTGCTTCTATTGTTATCTTTTTAGGCAAGAAGCCGACCATGAGAAATTTGGTCATGTGGTTTTCACAAAGACAGGGTTTAATGATTTTAAACATGCATATAGAGGATTTCCAGGTCATGTTGGAGTTTCTAGTTGCCACAATAAAGCTAGATTATGTGCCGAAGATTTTAAGAATCAAAGAGCAAGTATTACCCATAAGATTGATGCTAATACCAAAACAACAAAAATGCTCTATGAAGTTCACTTGACTACTGCTTTAGATGTTGCAAGCTTTCTCATTGCACAGGGTCATGCTTTTCGTGGCAATGACGAATCTGGCACCTCTCTAAACAAGGGCAATTTCCTAGAAATGATTGATTGGTACAAAAACAGGAATGATGATGTGAGGGTTGCATATGATGAGTTATGTCAAAATAATGCCCGCATGACTTCTCCTCAGATTCAGCAAGATATTACACGGAGTTATGCTGAAGAGGTCACTGAAGTAATAAAAGAAGAAATTGGGGATGGCTATTTCTCGGTTCTAATTGATGAATCCCGTGATATCTCAATAGCAGAACAAATGGCTGTGCTTGTGAGGTTAGTAATTTTTTTGAAGTGCTTTATGTTTCTAGGTGGCTTGTGAGGTTAGTAATTATTTTTTAAATGCATTATGTAGATTTATGAAAAAAAGGGAATGGTTGTGGAAAGATTTTTGGGTCTGCAACATGTCAAAGATACAACATCAAGTTCCCTAAAGAAAGCTTTGACTGAGATTCTTGCTGCCCATAGTTTACCTATTTCTAGACTAAGAGGCCAAGGATATGATGGTGCTTCAAACATGAAAGGTGAATTCAATGGTTTGCAAAAAACAGATCCGTGATGAGAACCCTTATGCATTCTTTGTTCATTGCTTTGCTCATCAATTACAGTTGGTTATTGTTTCCGTTGCAAGTTGTTGCTCCTCTTTTGATGATTTATTCAACTATGTGGGTTTAATTGTCACCAGTACTAGTGCATCTTGTAAGAGGAAGGATAAATTACAAGCACAACATCATGAAACCATTATAGCAAAGTTAGAGAGTGGTGAGATTCTAAGAGGGAGGGGAAGGAATCAAATGACAAACTTGCATAGACCAGGAGATACAAGATGGGGTTCTCATTATATAAAATTACTTCGTATTGAGTCAATGTGGGATTCTGTAGTCAAGGTGTTAGCCATGATTCATGAAGATGAACGTAATCCTAGCCGAGCCGGTGGTTTGGTGCACAAAATGGAAAGCTTTTCCTTTGTTTTAAATATGAAGTTGATGTTGAAAGTGTTCCGTATTACAAATGAGTTGTGTCTTCTTTTTCAAAGAAAAGACCAAAACATTGTTGAGGCCATGTCATTGCTTATTGATGTGAAAGCACGCTTGATCAGTTTAAGAAATGAAGGCTAGGAGCAATTATTGGAAGAGGTCAAATCATTTTGTGTTGCAAAAGAAATTCCAATACCAAATATGGAAGAGGCAATACCAAGATGGGGTAGATCAAGGCGTGATGGCAACTTAATCACTTAAGAGCATCATTACCGTGTTGATACTTTCCTTGCTGCACTTGATGCTATAATCATGGAGATGGATCATCGCTTCAATGAGGTATCATCTGAGTTGCTTGTTTCATTTGTTTGTCTTGATCCAAGAGAGAACTTTGCTAGGTTTGATGTTGAAAAGATTGCTCGGATAACTGAGATCTATGATCAAGATTTCTCTGTTCGTGATCGTGATAATATAAGGGAAGAACTTGAGACATTCCTTATTCATGTGAGTAGAGTTAATGATTTCAAATCTTGTCATGACCTTGGAAGCTTGGCTACAACAATGATTGCAAATAAGAAACGTATCCTTTTTCCATTGGTCTAACGCATCATTGAGTTAGCATTGATCCTACCTATGGCAACATCTTCAGTTGAAAGAGCCTTCTCAGCTATGCACTTCATCAAGACAGCTTTGCGGAACAAGATGGGTGATGAATGGCTCAATAACTTGTTAGTGTGCTACATTGAGAAAGGGATCTTCAAGGAACTTGATATTGGTAAAGTTAAGAAGAGGTTTCAATCTATGAAAACCCGAAGAGTGAGCTTGCCAAAGAGCCCTCGACGTCATCAACATTCTTAGTACTTCACCACTAGTAAGTATTTTCTCATGATGTCCATTATTGATTGAGGGCTACCATTATTTTATTGTTACTCGCTAAGACGCTAATTGATATTCATTCAATCTACAGGTTCATCCATTCTTAGTTATTTCACTTATTTGTAATTTGCAATGTATGGATCAACATCAACTAATCAAGAACTAGTTTATTCTTCAAATTTGAGGTAACAACTTTTGTTTCTCATCTACTTTTCGTCGTCATGTGTGATCGTAGCGTTTTTGCCATGATTTGTTTGATTATAGTATGTGAATACGGTATATTGTGAATACGATATCTTTTTGGTTTATTTTCTGGTTGAAATTCGCCCCACCTATAATTTTTTCCTGGCTCCGTCATTGATGGGGATGGACTGTAATCATATAACAATACAAGTTTAGAGAACTGAGCGTGCATTTTGAAAGTGCTAGGATCTAAATAAAAACTTAGGATAATTTAAAGAACTAAACGTGCAATTTAAAAATACCAGAACATGAACAAGAACTTCGAATAAATTTACACCGGTAAAAGTGCAATTTGAAAATATCGAGAAGAACTCGACCAAGTCCGAGGACCCTCAGTAAAAAATTCCCATTTAAAAATGCAGATAGTGCTCTCGGTATGAGCACTGCCTGTCGCCGGTGCCTCGTGAGGAAGTACGTACGCGCGCATGGAAGACCACGACGCCGTTCCACCCGGGCGGCGAGGTCGTCGGCTTCCCACTTGTCAGCATCCACCATCCACGAATCTCCGGAGCCGCGTCTTCACGATCAATCTGCTGTCTTGACTCTCGACCAGACAGTGTCCCAAATCACAACTTGCAACATCCGAGCGACTCTGATGGTAGATAGTACGTTCTAGCAACACCAATCAACAATATATACGACGTCCCTCAGTCATATATCAAGCAGAATTACCATGAGATCAACACACTGACTAAAAACACTGAATCCCAATAAACCATTCATATGTGTACATTATTGCTGCGGTGCGTGATAGTCACCAGTCAGGATTATGCAGAGCATAACAGCACTAATTACAATCTGACCAGTCCATTCCATTCGTTCCATGATCGAAATCTCGAAACAAATAAATCAGTCGTTGAGTCGAGTATATATGCAGGATTTCAGTTGCAAGCATATGAGGAGCGCATGATCAGCTAGCGATGCTTCCAGCGATAGCGAGACGACGGCGAGTGGATCGCGCCGCCACCATGCCACTTGTTGTAGTCGTTCCGTGCCAGCTTCCGGCGGCGGCGGCCGCTTCTGTCGACCCTTGGAGGAACTGTCTTCTCCTCCTCCGGCGGATCTTGGATGGACCAGTAGTCAACGGGCCATGACAACAGGCCCCTTCGACGAATTATTCTGATGGGATCAAGATCAACGGAGTCGAAGTACCACGAGCGCGGCCTGAACAACAAGGGATAATAGGGACGCCGCCTGGCCTCCACGTACATGTCCTTCCAGCTCGATCCGACACTGAGAGTCTCCTGCTCCTCGTCGGAGCTCTCGGCGTCGTCGTGGAAGAACCACAACCACGACAGACGCCACCGGCCCCGGCGCTGGCGCGCAGGCAGGGCCTTGTACAAGGTCTTCCACAGCTTGTGGTCACGCTCCGCCACGAGCAGCCTCAGCTGGGGGCTAACGCACTCCACCCTCGCGAGGTCCTTGCCGTCGGTGAGCTTCTCCAAGACGGCTCCCTTGAGGTCGTCGGGCAGGGACTCGAAGCCGCTCAGCGGCAGACCGTTCCTGCGGCACAGCTCGTGGAGGAGGCCCCAGCACACGCCGTCGGCGAGCGACTTGCAGATCCGCGACGCCCAGGGCTCCACGCCACAGAGGCTGCGGGAGAGGAGCGGCCTGACGGTGCCGAGATCCAGCCGCTCCAGGTACGCGTTCTCCGGCGTGTCGTCGCCGTCGGTGGTGACGAGGAACACGAGGAGCGCGACGTCGCTCCCCTGCACACACAGAATCAGCACGGCAGCGTCCTCGCCGTCGCGGTGCGCAAGGTCCGGCGCGGTGTACTGTCGGGAGAGGCACAGCGAGCTTCCCTTCTTGCGTGATTGCTTCTTCAGGAGGTGTCCCGACCGTGGCAGGGCGCCGTAGGGCTGGAAGCCGGCGAAGAGGAAGGCGGCGTGCAAGACCACGCCCAGCCGCCCGGCGATGTCCTCGGCGTCCCACTGCTCAGCGTCTACGATTTTCTTGAGGAGGCTCGCCATAGTACTAGTATCGGTTCTTGTCTTGTCGCGATGGATCGTTTAATTTGAAGCTGATGGCAATGAAATGGATCAAGCCATCCGAGGGGGGTAATTACCGGCAAATTCCTCTAACACGGGCTAAGCGATTGACTGAGGATTCGAGAGATCGTTGATGTGACACGTATGCTGTTTATAATAGCCACGTTCGCTTGTCTTATAATCCATATTTTTCAGCTTGTTTTTTAGTTGAAATAGTGTTTTTCTCTCACAATAAATCAGTCCAAACAATGTTTAGGCTAAGTTTTTCAGCGAAGCGAACAGGGCCATTCGTAATTCTCTTAGATTAAGTGAGGATTCGAGATCGTTGACATTGACACAAAGTAAATTACCTTGTCTGTCTAAAAGTAAATTGCAAACGCGAAACAACACTCTCTTCTCAAGACTAGTAGACATAAACATGCAATACACACGCCTCTATAAAAAAATATATCATTGCAATGAGCAATAATTATTAAAATTTTAAGAAATAACAATACACATACAACACATACCTTTCAAAAAAAATTACACATACAACACACATGTCTCGAAAAAAAGCATATATAATCAGCTAACAATTAACTTCCTTGCAAATAACTCACATGCTCACCATTAACTAATATGCCTGAAAATTATCATATACTCTCCCCATTCCAAATTATAAGTCAGTTTGACTTTTTTGATTTTTTTATTTTGCTATGTATCTAAATATATTATTATATCTAGATACATAGCAAAATGTATGTATAAAAAAAGTCAAAGCGACTAATAATTTGGAATGGAGGGAGTAGATTACAATGATGGGTATTTCAATTTGAGGTCATTGATGTTAATTTTCTAATAATATAGGTTGCCATAAAGTAAAACTCATCATGCTATGAATTACTTGGACCACTTAGGCCTCGTTTAGATGCATATGTATCTACTTCAATCCACGTGTGTTGGAGTGATTGTAATAGAACTTAATTATTTACACCAAAATTTGGGAGAAGGATCAAAGGGATTTGAGAGCTCCCGGAATCATGTCATCAAGGAATCAATCGCGTGCAGGTCGGTATTAGCTGATTCGAATGCAACACTGGAATCGGCTTTCTTCAGATAGCATCAGCAGATAATGACAAAGGCTACGATCGACGCCGGGACAAGACATGTTGAACTCTAAAAAAGAGAAAGATTAGAGTCCAAGTTATCTTAAATTAGAAAGGTTTTCTCGAAGGTCAAAGATTGTGATGAGTCGTGCTTAGATACAAATCATACGTAGGTCCCGGGTATAAATATCAAACCCCGGCTATTGTAAGAGACACAATCAATCCAATATACAAGTTATTTACTTTTTTCGGCTCCGGCCACCCCCTAGGAGTAGGAGTAGAGTAGATCTCGGCGAGTTCTTCAGCAAGTACGGCTGCATCGATCCGGTCGACCTCCACTGCTTGTCTATAAGTACCGTCATGGCTTATATCTCTATTCGTACAGCTACATCGATCTGGTCGACCTCCACTGCGACTCTGGTATAAGTTAGTTATCGATTCTTGTCTAGTTCACGTATGGCCGCATCGACCCGGTCGACCCCCACCGCATGAACTAGATCAAGGTCAAGTTATCAGCTCTACCTTAGAATGACAGTCGTTGGCAGATTCATTAAGTTATCGATATTGCTTATTGCTTTCATTATTTATCTAATTACAGCAATATCACTCTGCCTGATAGAGATTGATCTAGATCGGCCTTATATCTTGTTTAACCCATCATTTGTTAATCTGAAGCTGATCTAATCTACACTTTAAACGATGAGTTATGTTTTATCGGTTGTTTTATGTCAATCTTGATCGTGCATAGCGTGCGGTTAAGGCATGTTGCGTTTTGAGTAGATCTATTGGCTAGCGAAAACCGTTCTATGGCCCGTTATCACGGCCTATGTGATTCTGCCTCACACCCCACTGTTAGCACTGTGGAGTAGGGATCGTTATTTGGTAAATCTATTCCTGATAAGGCATGGCTTTAACTATGCGCTATGCCTGAATCGGCTGTTTTAGCCAATATTGAGTGTTTTCACGAATAGTTCGCATCACGAGACCGTTGAAGTAAAGATAGGTTGAAAGATGTGTTAGCCCCATGATCTTATTATTGTATTACGGTCTACATGATTCTGTCTCATGCCCCACTGATATTAGTAATAAGTAAGGGTTGTCGAGTCTATTGTTGTTTCTACGACCTGCATGATTCTGCCTCATGCCCCACTGGTCATAGCGATAGATGAGATCTAATATGTTCATTAGATCTATCCTTATTAAATGGTTAAATGGTGTTGATTTATTTCTTTATATAAAAGGGGTTCGGTTACTTGTAATTATTGGCTTAGCATAAACCAATCATTATTGATATCTTATTGCCATTGATTAGTATTTGCTCAAATAATGATATTTATCCTGAATGACAACCGATTACTCTTACACAACCCCATGAGCTTTAACTGATTCATTCTTATGAATATGCTGGAATCGACTATTTAGTCGATCTTCTTTTATATCGGCTCTTAGTGCCACACATTCGGGACTGTCTAGCAACACCAGCACATTCCGCCCTTAATTACTGATAAACTTTATCTCCTTGTCAATTGCAGGGTCAAATTGACTGGCACGTCTTGGGAGGAGTGCACAGGATCGACCACCCCGTGCTGAAGCTAGGCGGATCTACGGCTCCATCGAGCAGACCCTTCCGGCTTGCTACATGTGTCCCCGGCACGGATACGAAATTTCGTGCCGACACATGTTTCTGGCATGCCCGGTGGGACCCCACAATCGTCATGGCGGTTTACAACAATGACGACATCCTCCTGGTACATTGCGAAGATCTACCTGATGGAGATAAAGATGTCATCAATAAAGCTATAGAAAAATTTGAAAACAATTGTTTGTTATCCTACACCAAAATACGTGACAACACAATTGTTCAGAAATTTCTACTACCAAGAGTTCTATTACCCCCGGGCAGACATATACAGTTGAAGCTGAAGAAAGACGTTTCTTTATAGAAGTTATAGACAAATCTGTTCGTAATGCCATATCAAGCCATAATGAAGCTTTCGTCGACACATTTCATAACGCCATGAAAGAGACGATTCATGGGATTCCAGTTGGTCAAGTTGGACCGACTTATTACAACATTCCACATCCGTCGACTTTAGGGACTAATCAAGTTAGTACCAGCCATCAAGAAGCAGCACCAGCTGGTAATGATGATATCTAGGCAGTTCAGGGTTCCTCTGAACAAGTTCAAGGTGCTACTACAAATCAGACGCAGTATAATCCTAGACCGTCAGTACAGCATGTGCAACAGCCGATGGGGCAAGGTCAGAACCAAGTGATTAATTTTGGCACATTAGAGCACACATACCGTCGTCGGCTCAAAAAATAGCACCCTCAATTCAAAGGATCCATAGAGATATAGATCCTTATGTCTACAATCAGAGACTTCAAGCAGCAAGCCAGCAAAGGATCCAACAGATAGAGATTCCACAAGAGTATCATTATGGCATAGATTATAACACCCTTCACATGATTCCAAATCCAGAATATCAAGGCACACGGGATTTCAATCCACAGATGGGTCAGCAGGTGCAGAGGAATCCAAATTCAAATACTGATGAGTTGTTGCTGAAGGTGACCGAGATGATGAAGAATCAGTTCGGTCTGAAGCCAAAAGGGCTGACCTTTTCGTATAAATGCTCATATCTAGAATGGTATGATTTGGTCGCTCTTCCCACAAATTACAGGCTACCAGAGTTCGCTAAGTTCACTAGCCAAGACAGTAGAAGCACGATAGAACATGTCAGTTGGTATCATACACAATTAGGCGAAGCGTTAGTTGAGGATGCCCATCAAGTTCATTTCTTCTCCTTATCCCTATCGGGGCCAGCCTTCACTTGGTTTTCATCACTACCAGTCAATTCAATTGCCAATTGGGCTGACCTAGAGAAGAAGTTTCATACATATTTTTACACTGGGACCGGAGAAAAGAAGATAACCGATTTGACAAGCATAAGACAGAAGACTAATGAATCAGGCACTGAGTTTCTTTAGAGGTTCCGAGAAACTAGAAATTTGTGCTTCTTATTAAACTTGGCTGATGATCAGTTAGCTGCTTTAGCCATTCAAGGAATGCTGCCGATGTTGAATGAAAAGCTGCTGGGACAAGAATTTGACAATTTGGGTCAATTGGCTCAACGAGTAGCGATGCTCAATAGCCAATTCCAGAGTATGCGCAGAGATACCCGATTTCAGAAGAGTACCACAGTGGCTGAAGCTTATAATCCATACTCAACCGATGACGGCTATGAAGATGAAGAAGAAGAGGTTGCTGATGCTAACTGGAATTGGGGCAAAAAGACAGTGATGGTGCTGAATCCTTGGGGAAGAGAAGTCGAGGAGAGTTATGACTTTGATGTCACCAAATCAGACAAGCTCTTCGATTTCTTGGTTGAGAAGGGGCAGATCAATTTGCCCGATAATCATGTTATGCTGCCCCCTAATCAGTTGAAGAATAAGAAGTTCTGCAAGTTCCATAACGTTACTTCTCATTCCATTAATGAATGTAGCATTTTCCAGCAGCATATACAGAGGACTAATTAGCAAGGAAGACTCAAATTTGATACGCCTTGGAAAATAAAAGTTGATGATAATCCTTTCCCAGGAGACCAAAACATAGTTGATGCTGGGCTACTCAAAGGAAAGACTAAGGTCCTAATATCGACCAAATCAAGAGAGGCTGGAAGAGTCGATTCAAGATGCAAATATCGGCTGACGAGTACAGAGAAATTAGAAGACGTCACGACAAGTAAAAGAGCCGATATGAATAGGGGAAAACGTCAAAAGATGGAGCAACAAAGCCGCGAGTTACATCTCAGATTCTGTTGAATAAGTAACAGTGGCAGAAGGAAAAGGATTATTAGCAATGGTTAGAGGATCAAGAATACCAGCGTCAACTGAAAGAAGAGAGGTATGAAAGGAAACAAGCCGAATCACATTGGAATTGTCCTTTCTTCAGATATTGCTGGAATAAAGGTTTGAAGTTGCCTACCAGACATGACTGTCCAGAATGCAACAATCAGTATTTAGAGTCTAGGCAATCTCAAACCAACCACCGGTCCATCCATACTCAAGATACATATCATCATAATAATATGGATTGGCGCTTAAAAAATAAAAGTATTCATGATCGGCTTAGAAAAAGAGTTGTTGATCAAGACTGGGCTGATTATAAAGAAAAAAGCAATGAGAGAGAATATGTTTGGCAGGAAGGCCAATGGTGTCCAGGAGGTTTGACGGGAAGCCAGAAGAGAAGGGTGCAACGCCTAAGGAATAAAGAGTTAGAACAAGCTCATCCGGTAAACCTCAAGTATGGTGTACTAAGCAAACAACCGATAGAAAACAACCATCGGCTAATATTCAGATGGCTTTTCTGTTGCCATCAGAGTTCAGAGCTCTGGCAGATCAAGCAGTTTATTTAGATTTCGATGAATCAGAGTATGAAGAGATAGCTGTAACACCTCGGGTGTTAGCCTTGCATAACTTGACTTGCATAACATGAGCATGGGCATCAAGCATTCATAAATCATCATTTACAATTGAAACATTTGATTGAAACCTATGAAACATTGCTTGTTATCTCGTGTTTCTTGGAACATATGCATATGATCTTGTACAAATGAATGCAAGTGGGTAATGCTAGTCACTAAAACACCTTAGCTACACTTAGGTTAACAAAAGGAACCTTGTTCATGAAGGCCACATTTCATGATCAAGCACTTAAGTGATATTTCATGTGTTGACCTGGATAGCTCTATGAGTGACCACTGCATAAAATGATTGGATGGCCTTGCAAGTTGCTCAAACATGCTTAGGATATCATCATGAACAACTGTGGTATTTAAGGCTAAGGCTAGTTTGGTCATTTAGCCATGGTTTGAGTATATATCATGATTTCAAAGTGACATGTTTGACTAAAGTTGAACTAGATGTTAGAGACCTTGCATGGAGGAGTTCACTAAAGCAAAGTTGTAGTATTTGACATAAGGAACAACTTTTATTTTTGGGTCATGGACTGATTTAGCTTCTAACATGCTTGAATGGGTCCCACAAAAACCAGCAAAACCCAGCTTTCAACACTTAACAAATTTTCTAAGTGGTGGATTGACTGACAGCCTGACAAGCCAACATTGATCATGATATTACGTTGTTTCGGTTGCGATTTAGCACAAGTTCACTGAAAGAGAGTTGTAGATGGTATATCGGTCTACAAGTTCTATTTTTATGGTTTATGCAATAGAGCTATGGATTAGCAGCTAAATGAACATCAAAACGCGCTGTCAGGCATCGCGCTGCTTGTCTGAATCGACTGAATCGCAAACGTTCAGTGGCCGACCGTCCACAGGCGCTGGCCGCCGCGTGGTGGCCGGTGATGGCCGTGCGCACCATCTGGAGGCCATACGCCGGCGCAGGGCCCATTCGTCAGGCATTGACGGCCAGCAAGCCACCAGCGACGCGCTTAAGTCACCAACGGGCTGGCCGTTCACTCTCACTCGCCTCCCCGCGCTCCTCTGCTCAGTGCGCTCGCCATCGCCGTTGCAGCCACTCCGCCGAGCTCACCGACGCTCACCGTCGTTCCATTCACCAATCAGTCGCGCCCGTAGCTCTGTCTCCACCTTCCCCACCGTTTCCACCTTGCAACGCCCCCATCTGTGCCCTAGGTGAGCCGTGTTTAGCTTTGTGCCGTCGCGGGAACACCCTCGCCGGAGTGCCGCCATGGCCGCTGCAGTGGCCGTGCTTCTCCGGAGCAGCTTCCGCCATCTAGGTTGCTTAGTCACCGTCGCAGCGTTGCCGTAGTTCTGTAGAGCACATCGCTTGGCTTCACCGTGGTCTCCACCGACATAGCGCCGTCGGCCAGCACCACTGCGCCGCCATGAGCGCCACCGCCGTCGCTGGCACCGACGAGCAGTCCCACCAAGTAGCTGGAAGTGTGCACAATGTCGAGTAGAACACCTGGTGATGATGTCACCGCCAGCAAGCTCACCGCCGTCGAGTTCTAGCCGCGTCAGTCGAGCAGCACCGCC
This sequence comes from Miscanthus floridulus, assembly GCF_019320115.1. NCBI lineage: Eukaryota > Viridiplantae > Streptophyta > Magnoliopsida > Poales > Poaceae > Miscanthus > Miscanthus floridulus. The sequence goes on along the minus strand of NC_089580.1, from coordinate 110,122,737 downwards.
GTGCTCTGCTGTGTCTCGCTGACCAGTGGGTCCCACTTGTCAGCGACACAAGAAGAAAAAGCTAGTTCAATCTTTTACAGATTTAAACCCTAATTTCATGTGTTTTGTTATTTTTGTATCTTCAGATTGGTAGCTCCTAAAATTGTAAAATAAATATAGTTGTGTTCCTTAGGAAGTGTAGTATTTAGGAAAAATATGTTCTTGGCTTCAACAGTAGAAATTTCTGAAGATTTAAATAAGGATTTGAGATGTGCTTTTGAATACATTCAAATTTGTTTATTTTATATCTAGAGTTCCTGTGCTCCAAAAATTATGAAATTTTTGTGGTAAGCTAGTCTTAGCATATGTGAACTCTGGTCAAAATTTGAGGACTAGGGCATGTGTAGATCTATAGTTATATATTTTTCTTTTATAAATAGTTAATCCTTGCATGAATTTTTATAAATTAATTATGAGTCCAAAATTCATGAAATTTATTGGAGGTAATACTAGTACCATATGGATGTTAAGAAAAATAAGAAATCTGTTGCTTGACACTTTTCAATAGGATTTTCCATTTATGCTATTTCAAGCCTTGCTTCCTTACCATTTTTGTATAGGATGTTCTACTTAGTAAAATGACATGAAATTTTTATGGTAGTCCTTTGATAGAATTAGTAAGGCACTGTAAATTTTTGAGAATTTATGAAGTACATCTGATATATGTTTATTATTTAACCTAGATATCTAAATAAAATAATAAAGGCATTTAAATAAATAGTTTGGACTTCACCATTATATTATCTTAAATGTATTTGGTATGTTTAAACTGTTGGTAGATTCTATGTTGTCAAATTTTGAATGATTACATGAAGTAGAAGTATTATTACTTTATATTGCATGTTAAATAGTTTCCGGACTGATTCTAGAATGTGATGAGTTGCATGTTGAAACTGATGTGTACTGTAAAAATAGTTAATAATAAAGTTGTAGAGGATTTGATAAGCTTTCCAGAAAGTCCAGGATCACTGATTTTGGATTTGTAGAACTCCAGTTATGAGTGAAGCAAGTAGCTACTATTTGTGGCATAGTCGATGCATTGTAGAAGTAGTCAAGTAATAATCGAGAAGAGATATGCACCTACTCAAACAACGTGATGCACTTGTTAACATATATGCATTCGTAATACTCATACCATACTCATGCATCTAGGATCGGAGGAAGAGATCACGTTGCTAGAATTCGAAGAAGCAGAGGAAGGGAACCCGCAGGAGGATCCGCAAGCCGCAGCTCCCGAAGGCGTGGAGCAGAACCCTGAAGAGCTTCTGGAGTGTCCTGACCATCGCCCTACTTCCTTTCTGCGAGGCAAGCCCCGGAGCATTATAAGTCTCCCAGTAATTTACAAATGTTTACTTATGTATTTATGATTGATGCATTAGGTTATAAGAGTTGAATGAAACCACTTGATGCATGTACATTCCTTGTCCAGATATTAACCCTTTAACCGGTATAGGTCCAGGATCGAAAATATATGCTTAGCCATGCTTAGACCGGTAGAAGTCGGGTGATGTCCTGTCATCTGTGAGATATAGGTGGATACTAGAGCACGGTTGGCTATATCTGCTATCGTGGAACAGAACCATGTGGTAAAAGTAAATCGAGACCGGACGGGAAGTCGATAGAGAAGCAACAAGACATAGAGGTCTTGGGTATGGATTTATCTCCGTCTGTGTCGATTAAGGACCGTACCGTTGTTGGCGCTTCTGACAAGATTGAATGCATGCCTCTCACTTAGCTGGCCGGATAACTCGTTCCGACTGCGAAGCCGAGTAATTCAACTCAGGCCAGGAATCGTTCTGTTGTGCGCTCCTTCCGGGGAACGATCAGACTGAGCCCAAGGGCAGGCTTGGCCTGAGCATCCTGGCATCTGGTGTTCCAGATTGTGCGGCGCAGTATGGACCCGCGAAATGTGTACCGGAGTTGTACCAAAGGTGACCTAAGACTATCGTGGCTGGTAGATCTGGGTTTGTGTTAGGAATAAATTTCCAGCTGGTTGAAATCGATTCGAATCGCCGTCTCTCTCGGATAGTGAGAAACTTGGCTAGTCCCAACATCGTAGTAACTATATTATGAAACATGATGGTTTAGATGAATATGGAATTACAATACCTGCTATGGTTACTATTGTATGCTTCTAAATGATATACCACATGTTTGGCACAGGATAGTTGCTAATCTAGAAATGGATAGTCATAATTAACTTGATAAAGGAATCATAATGGTACAATGGGTAAATTGCTTTTACGCAAAATGTTGTCAAGTTACGTCCACTTATACAGCCTTGCATAATCCTTGGAGTCATTTTATTTCTGGTTCATGACGGGTAAGTCTAGCTGAGTACCTTCTCGTACTCAGGGTTTATTTTCCCATTATTGCAGATGGCACTGTGTATCATGGTTATTGCAAGAGTTTCTTCTATCCCGCTGTGGATGAGGAGTAAGCCTTGGGCAGGCTTCTTTAGTAATTCCTATCTTTGCTTTTGTGGACCGTGATCTGGCTTGGCACTGTATCAAACTATGTTAGAAACTTTATCTTCGAACTTATTTGCTTCCGCTTTATTTATCAAACTTGGTTTGTAATAACTTTTATTCGTACTTTGATGATGAAAAGTATCTGTGAACTTTATGTAATATGTGGCATGTATGTTGAATCCTGTACGATCTTGGTTGTTGTAAATCGTTTATCGAGACCCGTCGTGGTACTCGACGGACTACCGGGTTTATATGGGTTCAAGTATGATAGTGCGACCGCTTGCGGATTGCCATTGTACTTGTATTCTTATAAATTGGTCGGTTCTGCGACAGCTGGTATCGGAGCAAGATTCAACGTTAATTGTCACAAGTGTATTTAAAACAAAAGTTTTTGTGTTCCAAAAACCCTTCTCTAGCAACTAATAGTTATTTAATAGGTATTTGAAATCTAAAGTGTGCCAATGATCACTTTCCTTATGCCCAAAGTAAGGACTATTAGGTGGCTATTTAAGTACTAACATGGGGGTTTTTACTTCGTCGTCCATACGGCGTGCTATAGTATGGATGCCATTCACTTGAGTGGTAATGTATGGATCAAATGCCTCTACGCCAAGGTAAGATGAGTGTATGACCGCAAGATGTGAGCGTGCGGTCGGGAAGAGTTAGCTTTGGTACGGCTATGTATGCATGCTTGCATGTGTATATGGTACGTATTTAATTGTGGGTTTAAATTCTGGTCGGGTAGATTGATACGGAAGTATATGTATGGGTATACATATATGAAAGTATTTACAATTACATTCTGCATATTTCATTATGGGTTTAGGGCTGAAATGAAATTTTATGTAGGTACACTAACAACGAAACATGTAGCTCGACTAGTTACGATATATATGAGAGAACGTATGTATGCCACCGTGTCTACCGTTAGAAACAAATTTTTCCTAAGTTTGTGAGGACGTACGGAATGAGCATGCATCATGTAAAATTACCATACACATAACTACATTGTTCCTCCCCTTATAAAATTCTTACTCGGTTATGTAACTCTTATCCATTATGGCTTTGTCTCACCAAAGGGTACATGTTAATGGTGCAGATGGCACGCACCAAGCAGACTGCTCGCAAGTCCACCGGAGGCAGAGCTCCTAGCCGCCAGCTTGCTCCACGTACCCGTCAACATCACACGTTCCTTGGAGAGTTTGGGATGCCTACACTCTTGTGGAGAGTGCTCAGCTATGTAGGTTATCCTGATGGAATGGAACCCCGCTACTTCTGGGCGAATGAGCAGTTGGGAGAAGGTCTCTTAGTTACTGTGGAGGCCGTTGTTCGTCCCCAAGGTGATGATTCTGAGTGGACAGGTTGGTGTTATGAGTCGACTGGTAGGACTGCTGAAGAAGCAACTGGTAGGGCAGCCTTTGGGATCCTGAGGGATATCATGGATCATTTTCCTCAGGAGCTGGCAGCCGCTTTGGTTGGAGTCTTTCCAAGAGGTAATCCCTCTACTGACTCATGGCAGCAGGCAAGAGGAAGATCTTTGGAGATTGGTGCTGCGGAAGGGCAGAACAGCGATAACCCTGCCATGAGCGCCATGTTCGCAATGATGAGAGTGTTAGATGGAGTAGAAGGTAGCCTCAGATGTGTGTCTGGTGCTCTTGGTCATGCCCGCGAGGACCGACGTTAGCTTCAGAGGGAGCATGATGCCGAGATTGAGAGGCTCACTGAAGAGATGACTCGGTTAACTCACCAGCGAAATGCAGCTTGGTCCAGGGAAGATGTCCTGAGGGCTCGACAGTTTGAGCTGGGACAGCAGCTGGCCAATACGGAAGAATACAACGATAATCTGCATGAAGAGGTTCATCTACTGCACAATCAGCTCCACCCTTATGTACCACCTGGAGCCGCAGAAATGGATCTAGAAGGGTACGAGGAAGAAGAAGTGGAGCCTGAAGAAGAAGTAGAACCTGAGGAAGGAGATGATTCTGCGTCTGACCTCGATAGTGATCATGATGAGGATTAGATCGCTTAGCATGTAGTGGGAAGCCTAATGTATCACCTTTACTCATGTAATGGACCTGTAGTTCCAAGTTGGCATTAGTAACCAGACTATCATGTAATGTTAATCGCACGTTTGGATGAACGTCAATGCAATTCCAGTACTTTGTCGGTAATCACGCTTTAAAATTGCATGCGTTATGAGCACGATAAGTGGTCAAATTGGCGATGTCATATTGCGAGAATGAATTGTTATGCCTCTATTTTTATTGTGCTTTTGAGAATTTTCTCCAGTAATTTCAGTTTGGCATGAGTAACTAATTCATCTGCAATCTCTTGGCATCAACCAATAATCGCTTATTGTTGCAACTTCGCAGATGACGCGCACCCGTGCTGGAGCTGGTGGCAGCTAGGATGGCAACCAGGATGACTTGCCACCCCCACTGCCACCGTCTGCTCAGGAATTCTTTACCCAGTTCCTAGGGAGCCAAAGGACAATGGAGGAAGCTTTGCGCCTCATCACGTAAAACACTGCTCGTGGCCACCCACAGCAACCAGGGGCCGAGCCAAATCAGCACAGTTCATTTAAGGAGTTTCTGGACACGAAGCCTCCGATCTTCAAGGTGGCTGAGGAACCACTGCAGGCCGATGAGTGGCTAAATACCATCGAGCAGAAATTTCATCTGCTAAGGGTCACAGAGCACCTGAAAGCAGAATATGCTTCTCATCAATTGCAAGGACCAGCAGGAATCTGGTGGACACACTTCCTGTCGTCTCTGCCTGCTAATGCGAGAGTGACCTAGGATCAGTTCAAGCTAGCTTTTAGGGGACACCATATTCCCCCGGGCCTGATGCGCATGAAAGCAGCCGAATTTATGAGGCTCACTCAGGGAACAAAGTCACTTACAGAATATATGCACGCATTCAACAACTTGTCAAGGTATGCTCCAAGTTTCGTGGATACTGAAGAGAAAAAGATTGAGAGTTTCAAGCGAGGTCTAGGTACCAAATTAATGAAGACTATGGCAAATTCTAGATGTGCCACGTACAATGAGTTTATTAGTGATGCCTTGACCCAAGAAAACCACTACAACATGCATGCAGTTGCTAAAGGTCGCAAGAGAGCATATGAGGCCGGTGCATCCGGATCTTTCAGTCAAAAGCGCCTGTCACAGCTAGGCCACAATTCCGTCCACCTGCACCCAAGTTCAGGCCTCCACCACCGAAAGCTTAGAATAACAGGCCACAGAAACCGTTTCGTAAGGCGTTCACTATTGCCTTACCAAAAGGAAATGGTAATCAGGACAGCTCCGCCGGATTCAGAAGTAATCAACCTTGTTTCAACTGCAACCAACTAGGTCATTGGTCCAAGGAGTGCCCCCAAACCAAGAGGAATAGCAACCCAAATAAGAACAATCAGAGGCAGGTGAATGCCAGGGCACATCAGGGACAAGTGCATTATACCGCTGTGGAGGAAGTGCCCACCGGGGAAGTTGTCACGGCTGGTATGTTTCTCGTCAACAAGCATCCCGCTGTTGTTTTATTTGACTCCGGAGCTTCTCATTCATTTATGAGTCAAGCATTTGCATCTAGACATGATCAAGAAATTATAGAAGTAAGTAAAGGGGGTTTTAACATAAGTTCAGCAGGGGGAACTGTTGCTACCAAAAAGATAGTCAAAAATGTACTCATCTTGATACAAGGGAGGGAGTACACAACAGATTTGATAATATTGCCGGGGTTGTCAATAAGTGTAATCTTAGGCATGAATTGGATGAAGTATCATGGTGCTCTTATTGACACTAGCACCCGCACTATTATGTTGAGAGAACCCATGGGAGGGAATGCTTTTCTAGTTCCACTCTCCCACGATTTCAAACCCCAACATTTAGCCTGTGCTATCCAAGCCACCACCATATGTGATATTCCAGTGGTTTATGAGTTTTCGGATGTATTTCCAGAGGAATTACCAGGTCTACCACCGGATAGGGACGTGGAATTTAAGATTGAATTAGTGTCAGGTACCGCACCCATATCCAGAAGGCCCTATAGAATGCCACCCAATGAGTTAGCAGAACTTAAGGTTCAATTGCAAGACCTATTGGACAAAGGTCTTATCCAACCTAGCTCATCTCCGTGGGGATGCCCAGCATTGTTTGTGAAAAAGAAGGATAAGTCACTGAGAATGTGTGTGGATTATAGACCACTCAATGCTGTGACCATCAAGAACAAATATCCATTGCCCCGCATTGACATCTTGTTTGATCAGCTAGCGAAGGCAAAGGTATTCTCCAAAATTGACTTGAGATTAGGGTACCATCAGATAAAGATCAGACCAGAGGATATACCTAAAACTGCTTTCTCTACTAGGTACGGCTTATACGAGTATTTGGTTATGTCTTTCGGACTAACAAATGCCCCAGCCTATTTCATGTACCTAATGAACTCGGTATTCATGCTCGAACTTGATAAGTTCGTGGTCGTGTTTATCGATGACATATTGATTTATTCAGAAAATGAGTCAGATCATGAAGAGCATCTGAGGATTGTCCTATCCAGATTGAGGGAGCATAAGCCATATGCCAAGTTTAGCAAATGTGAATTTTGGATGAGCAAAGTACCTTTCTTAGGTCACATTTTATCAAGAGATGGAATCTCAGTAGACCCATCAAAAGTACAAGAGGTCATGGATTGGAAAGCCCCAACTTTGGTCCATGAAGTTTGGAGTTTCCTGGGGTTAGCAGGATACTATCGTCGGTTTATTCCAGATTTCTCAAAAATAGCTAAGCCTATGACCAGACTACTTCAGAAAGATGAGAAATACAATGGACACAAGAATGTGAAATAGCTTTTCACACCCTCAGAACTTTGTTGACTACAGCACCTGTGCTAGCACAACCAGACATTAAAAAGCCTTTTGATGTATTTTGTGATGCATCGGGAATGGGTTTGGGATGTGTGCTTATGCAAGAAGGGAGAGTAATTGCATATGCCTCTCGGCAATTGAGGAAACACGAAGTCAACTACCCTACACATGATTTGGAACTGGCAGCCGTTGTCCATGCATTAAAGATATGGAGACATTACTTGTTGGGCAATGTATGTCATATCTATACTGATCATAAAAGCCTCAAGTATATCTTTACCCAGCCAGAGCTGAACATGAGACAACGTAGATGGTTGGAATTGATTAAGGACTATAATTTGGAAGTGCATTACCATCCGGGTAAAGCTAATGTGGTAGCCGATGCACTTAGTCGGAAGTCCCATTGCAACACTATGGAAGCACTATTGGAAGATGGATTCAACTTGCTACATCCTGCTGTACTACACAATATCACAATCAGTTGTTCGCTTGAGGGCAAAATCATAGAACTACAGCAGACAGATGTAGGAATAAGTCACATCAAGAGAAAAATGCAAGAGCAAGAAACCAAACATTTTAGATTGGACAAAAGAGGTGTATTATGGTTTGAGGACCGACTAGTGGTACCAAAAGACCATGAGCTAAGGAAACAAATTTTAGAAGAAGCTCACTCGTCCAAATTGTCTATCCACCCGGGTAGTAGTAAGATGTATCAAGATCTAAGAACCCGTTTTTGGTGGACTAAGATGAAGAAAGAGATCATAGCCTATGTTGCTAGGTGTGATAACTGCAGTAGAGTGAAAGCTGTCCATATGAAAACTGCTGGATTACTTCAGCCACTGCCTATTCCAGGATGGAAATGGGAGGAAATCAGCATGGACTTTATCACAGGCCTTCCAACAATGCCACAAGGTCATGATTCAATCTGGGTTATTGTTGATCGTCTCACCAAGTCAGCACACTTTATACCCGTGAACACGCGGTATATAGTTGGGAAATATGCTGAGATATATGTATCCCAGATCGTGAGATTGCATGGAGTACCCAGGACCATAATCTCAGATAGAGGGCCACAGTTCATAGCTCGTTTCTGGGAACACTTACACCAAGCTTTGGGAACCAAGCTAATCAGAAGTTCAGCTTATCATCTGCAAACTTCAGGACAGACAGAGAGAGTAAACCAAATCCTAGAAGATTTACTTAGAGCTTGTGTTATATCTTCAAAAGGGTCATGGGAGAAATGGTTACCTTTAGCTGAATTCTCCTATAACAATAGTTATCAAGCGAGTATCAAAATGGCTCCATTTGAAGCCTTGTATGGCAGAAAGTGCAGAACTCCATTGAATTGGATTGAGCCCGGTGAAAGGAGATACTTTGGTATTGATTTTGTCAATGAAGCCGAAGAACAAGTACGTATCATCCAACAGCACATGAAGGCAGCTCAATCAAGACAGAAGAGTTATGCCGACAGGAGAAGAAGACCACTAACTTTTGAAGTGGGTGACTATGTATACTTGAGAGTATCACCCATGAAAGGTGTGAAAAGATTTGGGATGAAAAAGAAGCTTTCACCAAGATATGTAGGGCCATACAAAATTTTGGAACGAAAAGGAAATGTTGCGTATAAGCTACAACTACCACCAGAGATGAGTGCAATCTTTGATGTGTTCCATGTTTCTCAGCTAAAGAAATGTCTTCGAGTACCGGAAGAAGCGATTGCACCCACCCACGTGCAACTTCAATCGGATTTGACCTATGAAGAAAAGCCAATGCGAGTATTAGAAGAGATGGAGAGAGTGACAAGGAGTAAGATCATTAAGTTCTATAAGGTGGTGTGGAACAATCATAGTGAACAAGATGCTACGTGGGAAAGAGAAGATTATCTACGAGAAGTTTATCCCGCCTTTTTCCGAGAATGGTAGGTCTTGCAAATCTCGGGACGAGATTTTTATAAGGGGGAGGGGCTGTAACACCTCGGGTGTTAGCCTTGCATAACTTGACTTGCATAACATGAGCATGGGCATCAAGCATTCATAAATCATCATTTACAATTGAAACATTTGATTGAAACATATGAAACATTGCTTGTTATCTCGTGTTTCTTGGAACATATGCATATGATCTTGTACAAATGAATGCAAGTGGGTAATGCTAGTCACTAAAACACCTTAGCTACACTTAGGTTAACAAAAGGAACCTTGTTCATGAAGGCCACATTTCATGATCAAGCACTTAAGTGATATTTCATGTGTTGACCTGGATAGCTCTATGAGTGACCACTGCATAAAATGATTGGATGGCCTTGCAAGTTGCTCAAACATGCTTAGGATATCATCATGAACAACTTTGGTATTTAAGGCTAGGGCTAGTTTGGTCATTTAGCCATGGTTTGAGTATATATCATGATTTCAAAGTGACATGTTTGACTAAAGTTGAACTAGATGTTAGAGACCTTGCATGGAGGAGTTCACTAAAGCAAAGTTGTAGTATTTGACATAAGGAACAACTTTTATTTTTGGGTCATGGACTGATTTAGCTTCTAACATGCTTGAATGGGTCCCACAAAAACCAGCAAAACCCAGCTTTCAACACTTAACAAATTTTCTAAGTGGTGGATTGACTGACAGCCTGACAAGCCAACATTGATCATGATATTACGTTGTTTCGGTTGCGATTTAGCACAAGTTCACTGAAAGAGAGTTGTAGATGGTATATCGGTCTACAAGTTCTATTTTTATGGTTTACGCAATAGAGCTATGGATTAGCAGCTAAATGAACATCAAAACGCGCTGTCAGGCATCGCGCTGCTTGTCTGAATCGACTGAATCGCAAACGTTCAGTGGCCGACCGTCCACAGGCGCTGGCCGCCGCGTGGTGGCCGGTGATGGCCGCGCGCACCATCTGGAGGCCGTACGCCGGCGCAGGGCCCATTCGTCAGGCATTGACGGCCAGCAAGCCACCAGCGACGCGCTTAAGTCACCAACGGGTTGGCCGTTCACTCTCACTCGCCTCCCCGCGCTCCTCTGCTCAGTGCGCTCGCCATCACCGTCGCGGCCACTCCGCCGAGCTCACCAGCGCTCACCGTCGTTCCATTCACCAATCAGTCGCGCCCGTAGCTCCGTCTCCACCTTCCCCACCGTTTCCACCTTGCAACGCCCCCATCTGTGCCCTAGGTGAGCCGTGTTTAGCTTTGTGCCGTCGCGGGAACACCCTCGCCGGAGTGCCGCCATGGCCGCTGCAGTGGCCGTGCTTCTCCGGAGCAGCTTCCGCCATCTAGGTTGCTTAGTCACCGTCGCAGCGTTGCCGTAGTTCTGTAGAGCACGTCGCTTGGCTTCGCCGTGGTCTCCACCGGCATAGCGCCGTCGGCCAGCACCACTGCTCCGCCATGAGCGCCGCCGCCGTCGCTGGCACCGACGAGCAGTCCCACCAAGTAGCTGGAAGTGTGCACAATGTCGAGTAGAACACCTGGTGATGATGTCACCGCCAGCAAGCTCACCGCCGTCGAGTTCTAACCGCGTCAGTCGAGCAGCACCGCCGTGCTCTGCTATGTCTCGCTGACCAGTGGGTCCCACTTGTCAGCGACACAAGAAGAAAAAGCTAGTTCAATCTTTTATAGATTTAAACCCTAATTTCATGTGTTTTGTTATTTTTGAATCTTCAGTTTGGTAGCTCCTAAAATTGTGAAATAAATATAGTTGTGTTCCTTAGGAAGTGTAGTATTTAGGAAAAATATGTTCTTGGCTTCAACAGTAGAAATTTCTGAAGATTTAAATAAGGATTTGAGATGTGCTTTTGAATACATTCAAATTTGTTTATTTTATATCTAGAGTTCCTGTGCTCCAAAAATTATGAAATTTTTGTGGTAAGCTAGTCTTAGCATATGTGAACTCTGGTAAAAATTTGAGGACCAGTGCATGTGCAGATCTATAGTTATAGATTTTTCTTTTATAAATAGTTAATCCTTGCATGAATTTTTATAAATTAATTATGAGTCCAAAATTCATGAAATTTATTGGAGGTAATACTAGTACTATATGGATGTTAAGAAAAATAAGAAATCTATTGCTTGACACTTTTCAATAGGATTTTCCATTTATGCTATTTCAAGCCTTGCTTCCTTATCATTTTTGTATAGGATGTTCTACTTAGTAAAATGACATGAAAAATTTATGGTAGTCCTTTGATAGCATTAGTAAGGCACTGTAAATTTTTGAGAATTTATGAAGTACATCTGATATATGTTTATTATTTAACCTAGATATCTAAATAAAATAATAAAGGCATTTAAATAAATAGTTTGGACTTCACCATTATATTATCTTAAATGTATTTGGTATGTTTAAACTGTTGGTAGATTCTATGTTGTCAAATTTCGAATGATTACATGAAGTAGAAGTATTATTACTTTATATTGCATGTTAAATAGTTTCTGGACTGATTCTAGAATGTGATGAGTTGCATGTTGAAACTGATGTGTACTGTAAAAATGGTTAATAACAAAGTTGTAGAGGATTTGATAAGCTTTCCAGAAAGTCCAGGATCACTGATTTTGGATTTGTAGAACTCCAGTTATGAGCGAAGCAAGTAGCTACTATTTGTGGCATAGTCGATGCATTGTAGAAGTAGTCAAGTAATAATCGAGAAGAGATATGCACCTACTCAAACAACGTGATGCACTTGTTAACATATATGCATTCGTAATACTCATACCATACTCATGCATCTAGGATTGGAGGAAGAGATCACGTTGCTGGAATTCGAAGAAGCAGAGGAAGGGAACCCGCAGGAGGATCTGCAAGCCGCAGCTCCCGAAGGCGTGGAGCAGAACCCTGAAGAGCTTCCGGAGTGTCCTGACCATCGCCCTACTTCCTTTCTGCGAGGCAAGCCCCGGAGCATTATAAGTCTCCCAGTAATTTACAAATGTTTACTTACGTATTTATGATTGATGCATTAGGTTATAAGAGTTGAATGAAACCACTTGATGCATGTACATTCCTTGTCCAGATATTAACCCTTTAACCGGTATAGGTCCAGGATCGAAAATATATGCTTAGCCATGCTTAGACCGGTAGAAGTCGGGTGATGTCCTCTCCCTGTGAGATATAGGTGGATACTAGAGCACGGTTGGCTATATCTGCTATCGTGGAACAGAACCATGTGGTAAAAGTAAATCGAGACCGGACGGGAAGTCGATAGAGAAGCAACAAGACATGGAGATCTTGGGTGTGGATTTATCCCCGTCTGTGTCGATTAAGGACCGTACCGTTGTTGGCACTTCTGACAAGATTGAACGCATGCCTCTCACTTAGCTGGCCGGATAACTCGTTCCGACCGCGAAGCCGAGTAATTCAGCTGAGGCCGGGAATCGTTCTGTTGTGCGCTCCTTCCGGGGAATGATCAGACTGAGCCCAAGGGCAGGCTTGGCCTGAGCATCCTGGCATCTGGTGTTCCAGATTGTGCGGCGCAGTACGGACCCACGAAATGTGTACCGGAGTTGTACCAAAGGTGACCTAAGACTATCGTGGCTGGTAGATCTGGGTTTATGTTAGGAATAAATTTCCAGCTGGTTGAAATCGATTCGAATCGCCGTCTCTCCCGGATAGTGAGAAACTTGGCTAGTCCCAACATCGTAGTAACTATATTATGAAACATGATGGTTCAGATGAATATGGAATTACAATACCTGCTATGGTTACTATTGTATGCTTCTAAATGATATACCACATGTTTGGCACAGGATAGTTGCTAATCTAGAAATGGATAGTCATAATTAACTTGATAAAGGAATCATAATGGTACAACGGGTAAATTGCTTTTACGCAAAATGTTGTCAAGTTACGTCCACTTATACAGCCTTGCATAATCCTTGGAGTCATTTTATTTCTGGTTCATAACGGGTAAGTCTAGCTGAGTACCTTCTTGTACTCAGGGTTTATTTTCCCATTGTTGCAGATGGCACTGTGTATCATGGTTATTGCAAGAGTTGCTTCTATCCCGCTGTGGATGAGGAGTAAGCCTTGGGCAGGCTTCTTTAGTAATTCCTATCTTTGCTTTTGTGACCATGATCTGGCTTGGCACTGTATCAAACTATGTTGGAAACTTTATCTTCGAACTTATTTGCTTCCGCTTTATTTATCAAACTCGGTTTGTAATAACTTTTATTCGTACTCTGATGATGAAAAGTATCTGTGAACTTTATGTAATATGTGGCATGTATGTTGAATCCTGTACGATCTTGGTTGTTGTAAATCGTTTATCGAGACCCGTCGTGGTACTCGACGGACTACCGGGTTTATATGGGTTCAAGTATGATAGTGCGACCGCTTGCGGATTGCCATTGTACTTGTATTCTTATAAATTGGTCGGTTTTGCAACAATAGTTGCCAAGTTGACGGTTATACAACAAACAATATTTGACAAACCAGTCAAGCATCGACACTTAAAGGCTTTATATATGAAAGGTTTTGTTGATGGGAAGCCGATGAATAAGATGTTGGTGGACGGAGGTGCTTCTGTCAATCTCATGCCTTACACCACTTTCCGTAAGCTTGGCAAGGGACTAGGAGATTTGCTCAAGATGACATGATGCTCAAGGACTTTGGAGGTAATACGTCCAAGACCCGGGGGCAATAAACATTGAACTAACAATCGAAAGTAAGACTCTGCTCACCACGTTCTTTGTTATCGATGGAAAAGGGCCATACAGTTTGCTCCTTGGTTGTGATTGGATTCATGCAAACTACTGTGTACCATCGACCATACATCAGTGTTTGATTCAATGGCACGGATGATGTCGAACTGGTTCGCGCTGATGAGTCTGTGAGCATCGCAATAGTCGATCCAGTCTTCTAGGAACTAGGAGACTTCGAATGCCTTTCTGGCAAGATATGGGAAGGAGGCTTCATTAGGATTAATAATGAAGGCCAACAACCGGTTCAAGCAATCGGCTCTAAGAGTTTGTTTTGATGAATAATCGTGGCTTCGCGTCGGCCGTTGGATTAAGGGAAATAAGTATTGATTATGGAGGTAGGCTTGGGCCGACGTGTGTGAATACTAAGTCAAATCATAAGCGCAATTTAGGAGTCAATAGATCGGTTGGAGGAGATTTTGTTTCACTTAATAAGAGGCTTGGCATAGATTGATCGATTGCTTAACCTTTGGTTTGAAAAGTTCTGGTGCAACCTATCAATAGCAATCGGTGAAAATGTTTAAAAGGATGTTATTCTGGCATTCAATCAATACTTGATAGCCGATTTGTTTAGTCATCGGCTCTAATAGCCTGTATCAGAAGGGTATCGCCTCTAGTTTAAAAAATGAAGAGACTTAAAAGATATGAAAGCTGATATGATATGTATCGCCTCTAGAGCAGAGAATAAAAACAAATGGAGCAAAAACATTCATGACGCATACTGGGGCATCGCACTGAGACACATTCATAAGAGGACAAGAAGGTTTCATTCAGTTCGCCCTAAGTACAATCTAATCGAAGACTTTGTTCACCACATCCTGAGTGGATGTGATATCCATAATGGCCACTGTCGTGCGATGAATTCTTCTATCAAGTCTTCATGTTCCTCAGGACTGTCGCCCATTGGGAAACTGGTCTCCATGGCGTGGAGCTCGTACCCTGTCTGAACTTGCGTCGCGGTCAGCGCCACCGACGCGCCATGACGAACGCCGTGGAGGGCAATCTCCTGAACATGGACCGGGATGTCTTGGAGACGAGCGTCAATAAGGGAACCCCAAGCATTGATAGCGTCCGTGGCCGCGTTCATCGCCAGTTGGAGAGATTCCAACTGCACCATCTGGGTTGGCGATCACAGAAAACTATCAAGATAAAGACGGTGGAAATCAGAATAGAAGCATTCATGGAACTCGTCTTACCTGCCACCACGGCGTCAGACTCAGCCAGCTGCGCTTGAACGGCACTAGCCTCCTCCTCAGCTGCATTAAGGGCCGCTTGGAAGACCCCTAGATGGATCTCAAGCTGGCCGTTGTTCCGAATTGCTTCAGAATAGCGGTCCTCGGTCGCCCTCCATTCTCAAAAGAAGCGCCGGGCATCATCACTGTTGTTTGAGTTGGAAGAATCCGACGATGAAGCCGACGCAGAAGATGCAGCGTCAGAAGGTTTGCGGGCCCTGGGAAGAGGACAAAGACTATCATTCACAACAAACCTGTAGGTGAGTCAGAATAGTTCATCATCATAAACAGGAAATGTCAATCTTACCTCATGCGTCGGAGACACTGGTTCATCGGCATGTTCTCCTCTAGGATTTCCTTCGCCGCGCTTGCATCGGTTGTCCTCGCCGGCCATAAAGGATGATTGGATCTACGGAAGGGAGAAAGAAAACCACTATAGGGTTTCGGCAGGCGAAGAAAGGCAAAGGAACAGTTGCGTGTGGAGATGTGTTTGAGGCCGAAGCCATCGGTTGGTATTTGAAGACATGAAGCGAAGAGGTGGACACCTCGGGGCACGCAAAAGGCAACCGCAATTAATAGAAGGTGAAGCGCCACTTCACTAATGCCAATAAGAATACGGTGTTAGGCGACTAAGGGCAGAAGAATCGAAGGGCTCGCTTAATGAAGGCCATGTTTTTAGACTTATTTGGATTAAGATTTGAAGTCTAGAATCGGTTGTATCAAATCGACTCTTTAGCCGAAACAAGAAGTACAATTAAATAACAGAGAGCATGATCAATTCTACACAAGATATGCGCTAACATGCAGATTTCAAGTCTGGAACATCCCGGATCGCTCTCAACACTTCTAGCCGAATAGCATCAGCTTCTGCGATCTGTTGTTTGTCTTCTTCTGCTGATCTAGGAATGCTCTCGAGGCTGCTTCGAATGGCTCCACCCTCTCTGACTTTAGTCAACGGTTCCTGTTTCTTTTGTCAAATGGCATAAGGTATTTAAGCCGGGATGAGCTTATGACGATCAATGGCAATAAGATTCTGGAGAAGGCCGGGGATGGATTACCCTTGATGGCCGAGAGCAAAAGAGCCGAATGATTTGTCAACCGAAGTCTACAAGAATCTTGTGATAGATGACTAAGAAGACTTGAGTTGCCTTCGGTTGCGTGCTCTCAAAAAACATTGAAGCCAATAAACTAAGGATTGTAAGATATTACGATTAAAAGGTCAAGATTAAGCAATTTTCTGAAAGAGGCTTAGTCTAGAAAGTAAAATTACTGATCGGGTCAGAGAACAGCAGGTTCGGCTAATGGTCACCTAACTGGGAAGGACCTTATCAGATCAAATGTTGTGCGCCTGGTAATACTTATATTTTGGAGACACTGAGAGGAGAAGAAGAATTCGACAGAGCAATCAAATGGGGAATATTTAAAGGAATATTACCCTAGCGTTTGGATTAATACTTGACAACCAATTTACTCGGTTGTCGACTCTAATAGCCAATACCAGAAAGGTATCGCCTCTAGTGCGAAAATAAACCCGAAGGGATAAAAGCCGGTACAATGTGTATCGCCTACGGGAGCAAAGCAAACATGGACAAAGTGATGCATATAGTATGAAGTGCGAGATAAAAGAAAAAATCACTCAAGATGGAGAAATTATTTGCTAATATCACCTATTACAAACTACGGGCCGAAAAACACTTTGGCTACTATATCATCAGCCTGGGAGATAAAGGCTATGGAGTTGGCAGCGCTGGAGAAATCCTCAATCAAGCGTTCATAATCCCTAGGGTGCACCGCTGCTGGAAAACCATGGGGAAGGAACCGAAGTTCGCGGCCAGAATGGGCTTGCGCAGAAGCCAACGCCATGGCGGCACCATGGCGAACGCCATGCAAAGCGAGCAACCTGACACGGTTCGGGACGTCGTGTAGGCGAACCACCGGGACGGCGCCCCTGGCATTGATAAATCCTACCACGTATTCCATAGCCAATCGGAGGCTTTCCAGTTGGGCAGACAAATATGAAAGATTCAAAGGGGAGATGATCAAAATATTGAAGATGAAATTGAAGAGGAAGCAAAGGTTATGATAGATATCTCACCCGCGATTCTGGCCTCGGCCTTGGCCAACCTATTCTCCACCAAATCGGCCTCGGGAGGCGACCGACATCGAACCATGGCCAGAGCCGAGTCTGCGAGGGAGAGACATTCAGTGAGACCCTAACCATGCTGATCAATGGAGGCAAGCAGATCGTTATTGTCAATTTGCCTCCTCTGATAGCAAGGGAGCTGGCGATGAATTGGTGCTACAGGTAACCCCAAAGGCTGAGCAGAGTCAGCCCCTGCTCTAGAACGGTAGGAGCATCCCGACTTGCACCCTCTTGGCGGTGAAGGCACTGGCGCGATGATGCAGATCTGTTGAGGGCCTCCTCAGTAGACCTCTTGCTATTCTCCATGATCTCAAACATACGAAAAAGGCATGAGCTATACTAAGGATGCAGAAGGTTTGAGACAAAGCGGGTTACGTTTTATCGGCTGTTTTATGTCAATCTTGATCGTGCATAGCGTGTGGTTAAGACATGTTGCGTCTTGAGTAGATCTATTGGCTAGCGAAAACCATTCCATGGCCCGTTATCACAGCTTGTGTGATTCTGCCTCACACTCTACTGTTAGCACTGTGGAGTGGGGATCGTTATTTGGTAGATCTATTCCTGATAAGGCATGACTTTAACTGTGCACTATGTCTGAATCGACTGTTTTAGCCGATATCGAGTGTTTTCACGAATAGTTCGCATCATGAGACCGTTGAAGTAAAGATAGGTTGAAAGATGAGTTAGCCCCATGATCTTATTATTGTATTACGACCTACATGATTCTGCCTCATGCCCCACTGATTTTAGTAATGAGTTAGAGTCGTCGAGTCTATTGTTGTTTCTACGGCCTGCATGATTCTGCCTCATGCCCCACTGGTCATAGCGATAGATGAGATCTAATATGTTCATTAGATGTATCTTTATTAAATGGTTAAATGGTGTTGATTTGTTTCTTTATATAAAAGGGGTTCGGTTACTTGTAATCATTGGCTTAACATAAACCAATCATTATTGATATCTTATTGCCATTGATTAGTATTTGCTCAAATAATGATATTTATCCTGAATGACAATCGATTCCTCTTATACAACCTCATGAGCTTTAACTGATTCATTCTTATGAATATGATGGAATCGACTATTTAGTCGATCTCCTTTTATATCGGCTCTCAGAGCCGCACATTCGGGACTGTCTGGCAACACCGGCACGTTCCACCCTTAATTACTGATAAACTTTCTCTCCTTGTCAATTGCAGGGTCAAATTGACTGGCATGTCCTGGGAGGAGTGCACAGGATCGACCATCCCCGCGCTGAAGCTAGGTGGATCTATGGCTCCATCGAGCAGACCCTTCCGGCTTGCTACGTGTGTCCCCGGCATGGAGACGAAATTTCGTGCCGATATTAATTTAATTCCACTCAAATCCACTTCAATACATATGGATTGAGATGAATACATGCGCATCTATACAAAAACTTAATAGTGAGGATTGTGGTGGTGAATTAGTTTCACCATCCAATACACCATCTCTGAGTCGATACATAACACTAAATGAGCTCAAAAAGCACCAAGTTATACCTTAATTAGTACGAGCATCAATTAAATTTAAAATAATACTAACCAGGCTGTGAATTAGATTGACCACCACTTTTTTTTCTTGTTGATGACATCGCTATACATATAAGATAAATAGGAGGAACAACCGCAACTAATAACTACATTATTTTAGATCATGTTGCATAATCAAACCAGGTCAAGAGTACCTATTACAATAAGAGTTAGAAATACAGAGTTTAGATTATAATAATTCGTTGTCATGCTTTTTTTAATTGAGTTCATTGTCATGCTTCATTCCCATAGCAATAGATCATCAAAAATATTTTCAAATTACCGGACGTACCAATGTACCATAGTGTCATGTCTATATGAATCAGCTCTACTACAGGAATCAGCTCTACTGAGTCGGGTCTAATGCCAAGCAGGACTTTGAAACAATTTATTTTATTTGTTTGTCTTACATCATTTTTATGTTCTCTAATTTATTTGTTTCTTGATAAATATTTTTATAGAGACATCAGACATCAGTCAATCCCATGTTTGCGACGACTTAGGCCCTTTGGATCCATTAGCTGATAGTAGTTATCTAGCTAACAGCATATAGCTAATGTTAGCTGGCTAATAATTGACTAGTTATCTATTAATTGGCTAATAATTGCTCTCATCTGCGTTGGACACTAATTTGAAATATTAAACACAGATTAATTATAAAACTAATTTCACAGATGGAAACTAATTGGAGAGACGAATCTATTAAACCTAATTAGTCCATGATTTGACAGCGTGGTGCTACAGTAAACATATGCTAATGATGGATTAATTATGCTTAGTAGTTTCGTCTCCCAAATTAGTCTCCACTCTGTATAATTAGTTTTATAATCAGTTCATGTTTAGTCCTTCTAATTAGCATCCAAACATCCGATATGATAGGAACTAAACTTTAGCATCAAACATCCAATCAAGCACAAGCACGGGGTTCGCCAGCGGACGCTGGACTCGTTGTCTGCAATGCTCTTCATTCTAGTAATGGAGGCGCTTGGCCGGCTGTTTTGCGCAGCAAGAGAAGAGGGAGTCATCCGGTCATCAAATACCACTGTAGCATATATGCCGACGATGTCATCGTGTTCATTCACTGGACGCGGCAGAGGCAGCAGCGGTCAAGGCGATCCTCGTGATCTTCGGTGACGCCTCTCTAGACTGAGAACAAACCTTGGCAAGTGCTCCATCACACCAATCTTCGCCGACGATGACATGTTACCGGAGTTACAACATATTATTGCTGCCAGTTAGCGGAGTTCCCCATCACATACTTGGGTCTGCCGCTAAGTACATACAACGAAGATACCCAAGAGCTGAGTACAAGCCACGGTGGAAGCCGTTGCAAGGAAACTGCCGGCTTGTCACGGGCCGCTCATGGCAAGGAGCGGGCGACTAGTATGGATAAAATCCGTCCTCGCGGCAGTGCCCATTTACTACATGCTCGCAGATGGGCTGCCGCCATGGGCGCGCCACGAGATCGACGCCATCTGCCGTCGGTTCCTCTGGGCTGGGAAGGATGAGTCGATTCGAGGAAAATACATGGTTGCCTAGCCAACCATTTGTCGACCCAAGGAACTGGGAGGGCTCGGCATACCAGACCTTAAGCTCACAACCATCGCGCTACAACCTAAGTGGTTATGGCTCCAGCACACTCACGTGGAGCGAGCATGGTCGCAGCTGCCCATCAAGGCCTCCATAGAAGTACAGGCGTTCTTGAAGGCTTCTACCTTCACCATACTCGGCAACGGTAGGAGGACTTGCTTTTGGACAGGGAGGTATGGCTGCAAGGGCGTTCCATCCAGGACCTAGCACCGACCCTCTCCAGCATCGTGGATCGTCGTTTCTTCCATTCAGCCACAGTAGCTGCAGCTCTGCTAAACCGAAGTTGGCTCAGGCACATCACTGGCGGGCTCATCGCACCCGCGATACGAGCGTATCTGTCTATTTGGGACTGCGTGCGAGACATTCACCTCAACGACGCAGAGAAGACACCTTGATATGGAGATGGTCCGCGGACATGAAGTACTCTTCACGATCCGCGTACAGAGCGCTACACCTGGGCTCGCACCCACGCCTCGGTTGCAAGAGAATCTAGGA
Source organism: Miscanthus floridulus (assembly GCF_019320115.1). Taxonomy (NCBI): domain Eukaryota; kingdom Viridiplantae; phylum Streptophyta; class Magnoliopsida; order Poales; family Poaceae; genus Miscanthus; species Miscanthus floridulus. The sequence continues at coordinate 110,101,668 of NC_089580.1, read as the reverse complement.
AACTTGGGCACCGCACCGTGTCAACTGATTCCTTTGGCTTGCGGTGCGACGAAGGCATTGGACAGCAGACAGGCGATTGCGCCATGGGCTCGATGCTCCAAAACACTGCTGCCTGTGCGACCGAGAGCTGGAAACCATTGATCATATCATAGCCTCATGCTCCTGCTCCAGACAAATTTGGTGGCACATCCTAACGGCACTCGGTGCAGATGCTTCCCAGGTGGGCAGGGACAGCCTGCTGTCATGGTGGAATGCATGACGTGCACGATAGACTGGAGACAACAGGAAAGGAGCGGACTCTCTCTTCACGCTAGTGGCTTGGGAACTGTGGAAGGAGAGAAACATGAGATGCTTTTGTCAAGCCTCGTCCACGGTGCTGCAGATCCTCGTGCACATCAAGCACATCGCAGATCAATGGATCGACGCCGGTGCGGCGAAGTTACGTTGTCTCTTGCGTAGGTAATCCGCTTGTAACTAAGTTTGTTAGGAGGAGATAAGCTGTGTGTAAGATCATTTGCCCCTCGTTGATGTAAAAATTCTATTTTTCGATTTTAATAATACAATGATGTATAAAGCTTTTACCTATTCCAGAAAAAGATTCGTTTTACCGAAGGCCGAAATATCAATTTCTCGTGGGCCGACTTTGAGCGGATAAAAGGCCAGCACCTGGACACCAACATCACCCAAAATACAAGATCCATTCCATGTTTGGGTAGCGCTACAGGTAAAGGGTTCAATACCCATTTTTTGTCTTCTCCAACAACAGGACTCAAAAGAGAACCCTTTCTGCAAATGAGTCTCTAGGAGAGAGGATAATCCTATTTAGGTTGTGTCTCTGCTGTAACCCAAAATGGGTCTCGCATATAGGTATTCTGTTGGAGGCTGATACATTACCATCCATGACCTATTTTGGGTTTGAATCTCTATACGGGCCATCCATTGGAGACAACCTCAGGGCTGTCGGGCATCCCAATCTTGGTCGTTTTCGTGTCAATCTCCGTCACGGCGTCCAGCAGGGGGAGGCCGCTGCCCGGTCGGGAGACGGGGAGGGCGGCGTTGTGGCGCAGCGGGCACAGCGCCGAGGCCGTAGGGCGCCGCGCAGGGGGCGGTGGTGCTTCGTTGCGGGTGGAACACTGCTCAGGTATTTTTTTTCCAAAAAAAAAAGATTTGATTTTCTATTTTTTGATAGCATAGAAAACCATCGTTCATTGGTAGAACGAATTTGGCAATATCGTTTGTCCACTAGATGATTTCTTCGAATTTGGGACGGTTCATTGGTAGAATTTGGCAATGTCGTCGGTCCATTTGCAATTTCCGAAGTTAAATTCGTTTTGCGGGAAAACAATTTCTTCGAATTTCATCCTACGGTGGGACGATTTCTCCTAATTTTGGGTACTGGTAGGACGACTTCACAAAGTCGTTTTATTGGAAAACGATTATACAATATTTCTGTAATTTCACTGATCCATGGTATATTTTTGTAAATTCCGTAAAAAATATGTTAAAAATAAAAATTTCTGTCTAGTGATGAAAACGGGATGTATATTTCTCAGTATATATCTCCAATAGATATTCAAATACTAATAAATGGATAATCCATATATAAATCTATACACTTGTATATTCGAGGAATCAAGGGCCTGTTTGATATCATAGCCCAAGAGTCTGGCTGCGCCTGTGGGCTACAACGCCCGTCTTTGATGTTCTGAGCCCAGTCGCGAGCCTGGCCCATACGGTGCAAAACTCACTCTCTCTCATGGCTCTCAGAGAACGAAACTAAGGTCTGTTTTTTCTGGGCCTGGCTGAGTTGAGCGTCGATGGACTCCACGCTGAGGGAATATTTGGTAAATATGTAAATGCCCCCATGCTGAGGATAGCGTTACCCTTTCTCACCCACCGCCCCTTTGACCGACCTGCTGGTGAGCTGCGAGAGCAACAATGGCTGAGTTGGTGGTCGGGGCGTTGGTCAAATCGCTGAAGGAGAAGGCGTCCAGCTACCTTCTGGATTAGTACAAGGTGACGCAAGGCATGGAGGAGCAGCACGAGATCCTGGCTCGCAGGCTCCCGACCATCCTTGACGTCATTGAAGATGCGGAGAAGGGGGCTAGCCTGTTAGTTACAGCCTTGGTCATAGGATACTTTATTTAGCTTTGCATGTTTCTGTTACTAGCACTACATGCGCGCGGGCTCCGATCTGTGGTGGCCGCGCGAGTAGGAGGGCATGATGAGAATAGCTCGCGCATGACCCTGAAGGAACGGGTCTTCAGCAGCATCGTGGGCATGGGGATGGACTTGCTCAGTAGTGCGATGTGTGGCTGATCGCTGTAACTTCCTACATGTAATCCTGAGAATAAAAGGAGAGAAGCAAAAAACCAGAAAAGCTGCTCAGTTGTTCGCAGCACCAAAACCTTGTGTCCAAGCGATAGCGTTGTGTTTTGTGTTGTGTTTGAGTTCATCAGAGAACTCTGGTTCTTGCCTACGGTGTACATCACCTTGGCCGAAACTGACAATTGGCATTAGAGCTAGACTTAGGGAAACCTCGTCGTCGCCATGGTGTCTCCGACAAGACCCCGTGGCCATTCAGCCGGGAAGAAGATCACCGGCTCCGATGACTCCGGCATGAAGACGCCGCCACGCTCGCCTTCTCCATCTTGCTCCCCTCTTCGTCGTCCAAGCTCGCGCGAAGCACGTCGTTCGCGCACCTGCGACGCACGCCGTCCGCAGGAGGTCGTCGTCGAGCGAATCATACGGGAGGGTAGCAGTTTCGGCAACTGGCCGTAGCTGACGCGAACCAACTACCATGAGTGGTCCCTTCGCATGAAGCTGAAGCTGCAAGCTCGTCACCTCTGGGACACCGTCGAGTTCGACGACGTTGAGTTCGACGACGACCGCAGCGCCCTGGACGCCATCTGCACTGCCGTCCCGGCAGATATGGTCTCGGTGCTCGCCACCAAGGACACTGCCAAGGAGGCGTGGGAGGCGATCAAGACTCTCCGCATCGGCGACGACCGTGTGCGGAAGGCAACGGTGCAGAACCTCTGTGCCGAGTACGAGGCGCTCAAGCTCGGAGATAGCGAGGCGATCGAAGAATTCGCCTTGCGTCTCACCAGCATCGTCCAGAGGCTGGCAACACTCGGCGATCCTGAGCCAGACAAGAAGGTTGTGGTGAAGTACCTGCGGGTCGTGCGTCCGAGGTACAAACAACTTGTGATCTCCATTGAAACGCTCCTTGATATCTCTGAGCTGTCCATCGAAGAAGTCACCGGCCGGCTGAAGGCGGCGAACGATGTCGAAACCGCGCCATCTCAAGTCGTCGGTGGCAAGTTACTTCTCACGGAGGAGCAGTGGCTCGAGAGGTACAAGAAGAAGGAGTCCGGCCGTGGTGACATGAGCTCTAGCGGACGCGGCAAGGGCCACGGCAAGCCGCGCGGCCGTGGTGGTCGTGGCAACTCCGACGCCCGCAGCTGCAGTGGTAGTGGTGGCCACAACTCCGAAGGGCGCACCGGCTCTGGCACGAGTCGGGCCAATCCAGATGACATTTGTAAGCGTCGCGGCAAGAAAAGCCATCAGGCCGAACATTGTCGTGGGAAGCTGAAGACAGAGGAGCAGGCCCATGTGGCCCAAGATAGTGAGCCCACTCTACTCTTGGTTGTGGGCTGTGCGCAGGAGGAGGGGATTCATCCCCAAATCGAGCAGCAGCCACCATCATAGGGGTCGGAGCCGGCGACGCCGTGGGCGATTGCGCCCTCGATCCACGCCGACGGCTAGCTACATCTCGTCAAGAAGAAACTATTCGCCACCTTCGACGAGCCTGGTGATCGGGACCCGAAGCGATGGGTTTTGGACATGGGCGCGTCGAACCACATGTCCGGAGCGCAAGCAGCCTTCTCCTGCATCGACACCGGTGTCACAGGCTCGGTGCGGTTCGGTGATGGATCCGTCGCCCGCATTGAAGGGATCGGCACCATTATCTTCTCCTGCAAGACCGGGGAGCACCGCGCCATCACCAACGTCTACTACCTGCCCAACCTCACCGCCAACATTATCTCTGTCGGGTAGCTTGATGAGTCTGGCTACCAGGTGCTGGTTGAAGGTGGGGTGATGCGGGTGCGTGATGAGGAGCGGCGGCTGCTAGCCAAGATCCATCGAAATCCAGGACGACTTTATGTGCTCGACATCAACATTGCACAGCCTGTTTGCCTGGCAGCGCGTGGAGAAGAGGAAGCTTGGGTCTGGCACGCCCTGTTTGGACATCTCCACTTTGCTGCGCTGCGCAAGATGGGCAGGGACAGCCTTGTCCGGGGCATGCCTCTGTTGACCCAGGTGGAGCAGGTGTGTGACGCCTGCCTCGCCGGCAAGCACCGGCGGGCACCGTTCCCTCAGCAAGCACAAAGGCGTTCAACGGAGGTGCTGCAGTTGCTACATGGTGACATCTGCGGGCCCATCACACCCTCAACTCCAAGTGGTAATCGATACTTCTTGCTACTCGTTGATGACCATTCACGCTATATGTGGATTTGTCTACTGCCCACCAAGGACGCTGCAGCTACGGCGATCAAGCACGTATAGGCGGCTGCTGAATGCAAGAGTGGCAAGAAGATGCTGGCCCTGCGCACCGACCTTGGCGGGGAATTCACCGCGGCCAACTTCACCGAGTACTACGCCAAACTTGGGGTATAGCGTCAACTCACGGCGCCGTATTCACCGCAACAAAATGGCATCGTGGAGCGGCGGAATCAATCCGTCGTGGGGACCGCGCGCAGCATGCTCAAGGCAAAAGGGCTTCCCGGCGAGTTCTGGGGTGAGGCGGTCACCACGGCCGTCTACCTGCTGAACCGTTCCTCGTCCAAGAGCGTGGGTGGCAAGACCCCCTACGAGCTCTGGACCGGCAGCATCCCCGCTGTTTAGCACCTGCGCACGTTTGGCTCCATCGCGCACATGAAGGTGATGGCGCCGAACCAAAGGAAGCTGGACGATAGGAGCAAGAGTACCATCTTCGTTGGGTATGAACCGAGCTCCAAGGCATATCGGGTGTATGACCCGGTGACACGGCGCGTGCACGTCAGCCGAGATGTGGTGTTTGAAGAGGCGGTGCAGTGGTCCTGGACCGAGGGCCAGCAAGGCGGGGCGGCCAACTTTGTCATCAAAAACCTGACGCCGTCCGGGACGACCACCACTACAACAATGACGAGCACGAGTACACCAACTAGAACTGCTGCTGCGTCATTGGGCTCGCCAGCACCCTCTGCCCATGCTTCTCCAGTGCATGCCACTGGGAACGCAACGCTAAGGGGACACACGTAGCTGGACGCAGACTCAATTGAGTTCGTGTCGCCACCTAGAGCCGGTGCATCACAACACCTAGACGCTGACCACGACAGCAACGTACCACTGCGCTATCGTGCAGTGGACAACATCCTGGGGCCAGCCACACACCCTGGGCTGGCTGCACAGGAGTTGGAGGAGCAGCTGCTATTGGCTAGCGAAGCTGAACCGACGTCATTCAAGGAAGCAATGGAGCAGGAGAATTGGCGCCACGCCGTGCTTGACGAGTTCACCTCAATTGAGGCAAATGACACTTGGGAGCTCGTCGATCCTATCCTTGGTGTGCACCCCATAGGCCTCAAGTGGGTCTACAAGATGAAGCGAGATGAAGCCAGTCTGGTCACCAAGTTCAAAGCCCACCTTGTTGCAAAGGGCTATGTCCAGCGCCAGGGGATCGATTTTGATGAAGTGTTCACCCTAGTGGCCAGGCTTGAGTCTGTGAGATTACTGCTTGCACTTGCTGCCAGTGAGGGGTGGACTGTCCATCACATGGATGTGAAGTCTGCTTTCCTGAATGGGGAGCTTCTGGAGGACGTCTATGTCGAGCAGCCGCCCGGCTTCGTGATGAAGGGCCAAGAATGCAAGGTGCTTCACTTGATCAAGGCCCTCTATGGACTCCGCCAAGCCCCTCGTGCATGGTACTCCAAGCTGGATGCATCACTAATCAAGCTAGGGTTCATCCGGAGCACGTTCGAGCATGCTGTTTATCTCTGTGGTGCTGGTGCAAGGCGTCTCATCGTGGGGGTTTACGTGGATGATTTGGTGATCACCGGTGGCAGTTCACACGACATCAGTGCCTTCAAGGAGGAGATGAAGGCAACCTTCAAGATGAGTGATCTTGGTATGCTGTGCTATTACCTTGGTCTGGAGGTGACATAGATGGAGAATGGCATCACTGTCAGCCAGAGTGCCTATGCTGCAAAAATTCTTCAGAATGCCGGCTTGACTGGATGCAACCCAAGCCATACTCCTATGGAATCTCGTCTCAAGCTCAGTAAGTCAAGTACTGCTCCTGCTGTTGATGTCACACATTACAGGAGTATAGTTGGATCTCTTTGGTACCTGGTGAATTCAAGACTAGACCTGGCATTTGCTGTGGGATATGTCAGTCGCTTCATGGAGAACCTAACTACTGAGCATATGGTGGTAGTGAAAAGAGTGCTGAGGTATATTGCTGGGACTCTGCATTTCGGCTGCTACTATCAGAGGAAGAAAGAGGCACAACTCATTGGCTACTGTGATGCTGACCTGGCTGGTGACATTGATACAAGGAAAAGCACCACAGGAGTCCTCTACTTCCTCGGCTCTAGCATCATCACTTGGCAATCACAAAAGCAGAAGGTAGTAGCCCTATCCTCTTGTGAAGCAGAATATATAGCTGCTACTACTGCTGCCTGCCAAGGTGTTTGGTTGGCCCGTCTCCTTCCTGAACTCAGGGGAGAAAAGGTCAGGGCCATTACTCTGAAGATTGACAGCGAGTCTGCGATTCAGCTAAGTAAAAACCCAGTTTTTCATGACCGCAGCAAACATATAGATGTGAGATATCATTATATATAGGAATGTATCGAAGAGGATAGGGTGAAGCTGCAGTCCATCAGGACAGCTAAAGAGCTTGCAGACATGTTGACAAAGGCATTGGGGCCTCAGCAGTTCTGTGAGCTGCGTTCCAAGATCGGCGTCATTGATGTACAGTCCATGAACAAGGCGTAGGAGGAGATTTGTTAGTTACAGCCTTGGTCATAGGATACTCTATTTAGCTTTGCATGTTTCTGTTACTAGCACTGCATCCGTGCGGGCTCCAATCTATGGTGGCCGCACGAGTAGGAGGGCATGACGAGAATAGCTCACGCATGACCCTGAAGGAACGAGTCTTCAGCAGCATCGTGGGCATGGGGATGGACTTGCTCAGTAGTGCGATGTGTGGCTGATCGCTGTAACTTCCTGCATGTAATCCTGAGAATAAAAGGAGAGAAGCAAAAAACTAGAAAAACTGCTCAGTTGTTCGCAGCACCAAAACCTTGTGTCCAAGCGATAGTGTTGTGTTTTGTGTTGTGTTTGAGTTCATCAGAGAACTCTGGTTCTTGCCTACGGTGTACATCACCTTGGCCAGAACTGACATAGCCGACTAGGAGTTGGTGCATGGCTCAATGCAATCAAGAAGGTGTCCTATGAGGTGATCGACATCTTCGACGAGTTCAAGTATGAATCGCTCCGGCATGACGCCAAGAAAAAGGGGCACTACGTCAAGCTCGGGATGGATGTCATAAGCCTCTTCCCTACTCGTAACCCCATCATATTTCGTTACAGGATGAGCAAGAAGCTGCACAAGATTGTGCAGAAGATAGAGGTCCTTGTGAAAGAGATGAATGATTTTAGCTTCACACAGAGGCAGCATGTGCTAGTGCCACCATCGGTGCAGTGGAGGTGGCGGCAGACTGATAGCATAATGGTTGACTCTGATATGGACATTGTCAACAGATCCAGAAGTGAGGAGAAGACCAAGATCGTAAAGATATTGCTTGAGCAAGATGGTCATGGTAGTGGGGGCATTACCATGGTTGTTCCTATCATTGGAATGGGTGGTCTGGGCAATACTACTTTTGTGCAGCTCATTTACAATGACCCTGAAATTGAGAAGCATTTCAGTCTCCGGAGGTGGTGTTGTGTGTCAGAAGATTTTGACATTGCTAACATTGCAAGCAAAATCTGCCAGAGACATGAGGAAGATTGTGAGAGCATTGCAGGAACTCCGGAAAGAAGTTAGTGGGAAGAAATACCTCATTGTGTTGGATGATGTCTGGAATTGGGATCCTGATTGTTAGAATTGATCTCATCCGTCTTGACCCAACGGTCGAGACAGACCCCTTGACCGCGTCCTGATCGGGGACGTCCAGCCATCTAGTGGCTGGTGGGCCCCCGTCGCACAGTGCCTATAAAGAGGAGGTGGGGCAAATGGCTCAGGATATGAGGTTCACCGCCGCCACAACCCCACTGTCCTAACCCTAATCTAATCCAGAAGGTGGCACTGCCAGCGGCGGGAAGCACCACCAGACCGCCGTAGCTCCACCCCGCCGGGACTCCGCCACCTCTACACCATCACTGCCACACTGCCACTGACACCGACGCCATGGACTCCTCGAGCTCATCCACCAAGCCCGACGGTCTGTACCTCTCTCTTTCTCCTCTCTCACTCTCTATGGATCCATGTGTTTTAGTTCTTTCATAACGAATGGAAGTTAAAATACCCACTGATCTACTCCTAGTCGATCCAAAAGTGTTAACAATGGTATTAGAGCCAATTTACAAGGTGTAGATCATGACACTGGGTAAAGAAAAGAAAAGAACAGAGCTAGATCCGATTCGAATTGAAAGAAAAGAAATACAAAGGGTTCATCGAACCCTAAACCCTAATCGGGTGAAGAAACGGGGAAAGAAGGGGTTTTGATTTCGAAAAGTATTCGAACCATAACCCTAACCCGCGTGGGGAAGAAGAACAAACTCTAACCCTAGCTGGGTGAAGATGGAAGGGGCTCGGCTTCAAGACCGCTTGATCCGAACCCTAAACCCGTAACCAGATCTCGGGGCAAAGAAAAGAAGAAAGAAAAGAAAGAGAAACGAACTTCGGTTCGGAGAAAATGAAACCCTAACCCTAAATGAACACAGAGAGAAGGACAGATTGGAAGGGGTTTTCTCCTACCTGGGGATCCCCTGCGTCGTCACAACCGCCTGCCGTCGCACTAGACGCCGCGTGGGGAAGTGGAACACCATCGACCGTCATGGTCACGCCGCCGCGTGGCCACGTCTTGGGCTCAGCGGTAAAGGGCACCACCACAAAGCCGCTCGATGGCGGCGCGCTTAGCCTTGGGCGAGCGCGCGCGCTGGCGAGGGGCCCCATGGCGGCGCCGCCATCTCTCCTCCGGTCGCCATGGACAGCTACCTCTTACTCGATGCGGGGCTTGAACAGAGGAGAAAGGGAGGGAGATAGATAGGCTGGCCGGCTGGAGACTCGCAGCGGAGGCGGCGGCGCCACCTCCTCGCAGTTGCCGGCGGCCACCGCCACCTTTTTTCCTCCGCCGCAGCCGCTCCGTTCGGTGGAGAGAGAGGAAAGGAAGAAGAGAATGGACTAGGGTTTGGGGAGGGGCGACCGGCGGGCGGGGTTTTGATCCCACGGAAGTCACGCATGGCCGTCCGATCAAAATGAATGGCCATGATTCGCCGGGCTGAATGAGGCCCAGGCGGGAAGACGAATTCCCGGCCTAGGCCCAAGTTGCGGCCTGGGCACGGGGGAGAGCAGCACACGCGGCTGGGCTGCTGGGCCGCACGCGCGGGCAGGCCTTCGGGCCGAGCAGGCTTCAGGCCGGCCGGATTACTGCTGCTACAGGCCGGGCTAGAAGAATAATAAATGATGTTTTGAAGTCTATTTATTTTCAGAAGCATCTTTGAATGAATTTTGATCAATTTGAAGGTTTAAATTTCTGGTAAAATTGCACCAACGTGTTAGATTTTTTAGAGAGTAGAAAAGTACAGTAAAATGCTTCTAAAAAGTATATAAAGAAATTTTGTCAAGTTTTCGCTGCAAAGTTAAAGATGTTGTCTTCTTATTAAATTTGAACCAACGGGAGAATTTAATTTGAAGAGCAGTTATAGTTATTTTTAATTGGAACCAACTGGAAAATTTTTAATTGGAGGAATAGTCGGTTGATAGTTAAGATAAATTATAATATTGTTATTTTCTGACCAACGTTGATGATAACAATATTATAAGTTTATTTATGAGTTTAAGTTTAAAGTTAAATTATGGTATTATTATTTTCTGACCAACGTTGATGATAACAATATTATAATTTTATGAGTTTTATGTTTAAAGTTTAAATCTCTGATGAATTTTGCATCAAAGTGACCAATTTTTCAGAGAAAAGATAAAAATCAAGGAATACTCTTAAACTAGAGAAATGTATTTTTATGTTTCCACTGCAATGAAGTTGATTGTCTTCTAATTAAATTTGAACCAACGGAAAATTTTAATTTTGAGGAGTAGTTCTATGTTTTCAAGATTATTGAATTTCTATACGTTAATTCTATTTCTACCCAACGGTGATGTGGAATTAATGTAGAAGAATGGTGTTTTATTCTATTTCTGCCCAACGATGATATAGAATAGAACATAAAGATTTTAAAGTTTAATGAGCATTATTGTTGAATATTTTTTCAGACAAAAGACCTCTATGCTTTCATTCTTGAAGGCAGTAAGAGAAATGAGCTAGGTACTTATGACTCAGATGATGAAATGCCTTAAGGCAAAGTTATGTATGAAAGAATGCCATTGTTTAAGAAACTGTGTTCTCTTTAAAGAATGGCTTCAAAAGAAAAGAATTATAGGATATTGAACCAAGAAAAGAGATAGATCAATGAGAGTCTTCATTGAGAAATGTCTTTTATGTACTCTCTGTGAAGAAGAATTTATTTTCAGTTTCACTTATGAGAGTTGTAAAAGTCATATACATGTTTAATTTGACTAACATTGGATTACACATGTGTGTTAAAGAATATTCAAATTTATTTCTGAATTTGATGATTGAACACGAGCCAATCCTGGCAGTTATGTCCGTTCAAGGGAATTATCTCGCATGGCGGGAAAAGTTTGTGATAGTACCCACATGGTGGAAAAAGTTTGAGAAAATACCCGCATGGCGGGGTAAAGTTGGAATAGTACTTATGTTAACCAATCCTGCATGGTAGGAGAGTTTTGGCATAGTACTTATCCCGCATGGCGAGAGAAGGATGTGATGACTCATGTGCTCTAAGTGTATCCCACACATGGAGAGAAGTTTAGGGTAGCTCTTATGCTATCCTAGTATTGACTGTACACTCTGATTGTGTCATTGTTATTAAGTACTCAATGAGTTTAAGAACAAAAGAAAGTTGCATGTGAACCAAAAGATAAGAATGATATGCAAGCATGACTTGCAGAAGTATTGATAATAATAGAATATGTTGAGTTTTGAAGTGTAATGAGGAAAATGTACTCCCATACGAATTTTGTTTGCATGATGTAACCATGTGGATGAAGTAAGTAATCAAAGTTTCCTCATTCACAAGAGTTCTGAATGTTTCGAAATTGTGGTAGAAGTTTGCATGATGTAACCATGTGGATGAAGTAAGTAATCAAAGTTTCCTCATTCACAAGAGTTCTGAATGTTTCGAAATTGTGGTAGAAAAGTTCATACCACATTTCGAGGGGGAGAAATGTAAGATTAATTAAGAAAGACAATCAAGAAAGATATTTCTCCATACTTTAGATAATGCAATGCATACTATGCATTGAAGGTAAAAGTGATCTATAAAAGATGAATGTGATCGTTGAGGGAGTAAGACGGTCATAATAACGATATCCTTAAAGTAAAGAAATAGCTAAATTCATGTACCTTTTACAGTTCCGATAGAAAGATAGCATAGTCGGCTAGTATTTATACTTGACGAGTTCAGAGTTATCAAGGCAATGCTAAACGCGCCATATGAGTTTTTAGCAGATTAAACCCAAATAAGAAATTAGAAGATACACCATCTTTACAAAAGATGGAGTAATCTGGGGGAGCATGGTATGATACCTAAGGCTTGAATAGAATTGGGATTACATATCCACTATAGTGTTTTTTAGAGCAACAAATTGCTTAATACATGTTGATGTTGTATGGATATACAACACCTGATGTTAGCTCTTAAAGAAAATGAATAAGTAAACAAGGATCTTGTGATACAGGAGGCTATAGAACAATTGCCTTTTGGCAATAAAGAGCAACAATAGCCCCATATAAAAGAAGTGCCACGAGGCCCCAGAAGGTCTCAAAGAATAAGAAAATCAGATATTTCTGGTGACTAAGAAGTCAATGTTAAGAAAGAAATTTAAATAGAGAGTGATTCCACCTCATTTGAAGAAGCCATGAGAGGCGTTCACTCGTCTAAATGGCAAGAAGCAAAGGAAGATGAAATGAAATCGATAAATACCAACGATGTTAGGGACTTAGAAGAAATTCCCAATGGAGCCAAAACAGTAGGCTGTAATGGGTCTACAAGACAAATGTGACTCCAAAGGAAATATGAAAAGCTATAAAGCTCCACTTGTGGCGAAATGATTTACACAAAGAGAAGGAATAGATTATAATAAGCTTGCATGAATTCTTTTAGAATCATAATGGTATTAGTGGCACATTACGATTTACAGTTACATCAGAAGGATGTAAAGACACATTCCTCAACGAGGATTTGCATGGAAAAGTTTACATGGCATAACTCAAAAGGTTTTGTCGTAGAAGGAAAAGAACGTAAAGGGATGTTGCCTAAAGAAATCCATTTATGGATTAAAGCAAGCTTCAAGACAGTGGTTCTTGAAGTTTAACAGTACAATAAGAAAGTTTGGGTTTTAAAGAGAATATAGAGGACAATTGTATTTATGCAAAGTTTAAACATGAGAAATTTATTTTCCTAATCCTGCATGTGGGTAGCACCTTACTCGCTAGTAGTGGTGTTAATCTACTATTGGAGAAGAAGCAGTTCTTGTCCTCAAGTTTCAAT